>NC_057725.1:19714325-19716107 GCF_004010195.1 Chiloscyllium plagiosum | reverse complement strand
TGTGGTGGAACTGGTCTTCCTGGGAGCAGATACGGCGGAGGCGGAGGAATTGGGAATACGGGATGGCATTTTTGCAGGTGGTAGGGTGGGAAGAGGTGTAATCTAGGTAGCTCTGGGAATCGGTGGGTTTGTAAAAAATGTTGGTGTCAAGTCGGTCGTCATTAATGGAGATGGAGAGGTCCAGGAAGGGGAGGGAGGTGTCAGAGATGGTCCAGGTAAATTTAAGGTCAGGGTGGAATGTGTTGGTGAAGTTGATGAATTGCTCAACCTCCATGTGGGAGCATGAGGTGGCACCAATGCAGTCATCAATGTAGTGGAGGAAGAGGTGGGGAGTGGTGCCGGTGTAATTACAGAAGATCAACTGTTCTACGTAGCCAACAAAAAGACAGGCATAGCTGGGGCCCATACGGGTGCTCATGGCTACCCCTTTCGTCTGGAGGAAGTGGGAGGATTCGAAGGAGAAATTGTTAAGGGTGAGGACCAGTTCAGCCAAACGAATGAGAGTGTCAGTGGAAGGGTACTGTTGGGGACGTCAGGAGAGGAAGAAACGGAGGCTTGGAGGCCCTGGTCATGGCGGATGGAGGTGTAGAGGGATTGGATATCCATGGTGAGGGATTGGATATCCATGGTGAAGATGAGGTATTGGGGGCCGGGGAAACGGAAGTCTTGGAGGAGACGGAGGGCGTGAGTGGCGTCTCGAACGTATGTGGGGAGTTCCTGGACTGGGGGGATAGGACAGTGTCGAGGTAGGCAGAAATGAGTTCAGTGGGGCAGGAGCATGCTGAGACAATGGGTTGGTCAGGCTTGTGGATCTTGGGAAGGAGGTAGAACTGGGCAGTGCGGGGTTCCTGAGCTATGAGGTTGGAAGCTGTGGGTGGGAGATCTCCTGAGGTGATGAGGTTCTGTATGGTCTGGGAGATGATGGTTTGGTGATGGGGGTGGGGCCATGGTCGAGGGGGCGGTAGGAAGAAATGTCCTCGACTTGGCGTTTGGCTTCAGTGGTGTAGAAGTCAGTGCACCAGACTACCACTGCGCTCCCTATATCTGCTGGCTTGATGGTGAGGTCAGGATTGGAACAGAGGGATTGGAGGGCTGCGTGTTGTGAGGGTGCGAGGTTGGAGTGGGGGAGGGGGGTAGACAGGTTGAGGCAGTTAATGTCCTGGCGGCAGTTGGAAATGAAGAGGTCGAGGGCAGGTAATAGGCCAGTTCGGGGTGTCCAGGTGGATGCAGTGTGTTGGAGGTGGGCGAAGCGGTCCTCGGAAGGTGGGCGGGAGTCCTGATTGTGAAAGTAAGCTCGGAGGCGGAGGCGATGGAAGAAGTGTTCGACGTCACGGCGTGTATTAAAGTCATTGATGCGTGGATGGAGGGGGATGAAGGTGAGTCATTTGCTGAGGACTGATTGTTCATCCTCACTGAGGGGGAGGCCTGGAGGGATGGTAAAAACTCGGCAGGGCTGGGCGCTGGGACCCAGTGTGGGTGTGGAGCTGGGAGTGGGGGCGGAGCCTGTAACTGGAGTGGGTGTGGTGTTGAGGGGAATGGGGGTAGAGTCATGAGCAGGGGTAGTGTTCCCCTCAGGGTTCTGGGGGGTGGGGATGGTGACAGTGGGATCTTTAGATTAGATTACTTACAGTGTGGAAACAGGCCCTTCGGCCCAACAAGTCCACACCGCCCCGCCGAAGCGCAACCCACCCATACCCCTACATGTACCCCTTACCTAACACTACGGGCAATTTAGCATGGCCAATTCACCTGACCTGCACATCTTTGGACTGTGGGAGGAAA
>NC_057725.1:19710776-19712346 GCF_004010195.1 Chiloscyllium plagiosum | reverse complement strand
GAGAGGTGACTTAATAGAGACATATAAGATAATCAGAGGGTTAGATAGGGTGGACAGGGAGAGCCTTTTTTCAAGAATGGTGACGGCGAGCACGAGGGGGCACAGCTTTAAATTGAGGGGTGATAGATATAGGACAGATGTCAGAGGTAGTTTCTTTACTCAGAGAGTAGGAAGGGTATGGAATGCTTTGCCTGCAATGGTCGTAGATTCGCCAACTTTAAGTACATTTAAGTCGTCATTGGACAAGCATATGGACGTACATGGAATAGTGTAGGTTAGATGGGCTTCAGGTTGGTATGACAAGTCGGCACAACATCGAGGGCTGAAGGGCCTGTACTGCGCTGTAATATTCTATGTTCTGTGGCATCTGAATGCAGTGACAAAGACAATAAGGGAGTCTCAATAAACTTACACTCAAAATTGTGAAAACTTTGCCTTATATACACAAAACCTTCGTTACCCTTACTTGAAACACTGCATTTAGTCAGGGTGTTGCATCTCAGAGACATATATTGATCTTGGACAGACAATTGTTTCTTCAAGAGAATTGTACCAATTATGAGGACTATTTACATATCTATTCAATGTTCATTTTTTTTAGAAGGGTTCTTTTATTTTAGATGGAGGATGACCTACTTGAGCTATTTAAAATATTTAGGGATTCAAGAAGAGAACAACATTCACTGGTGTAGAAATTCCAAACAATTAACATTAGACAATTAGACGTTAGGTAACATTTTTCCACATGAACAATATGACACCCACTCTGCCATCAGTTGTTGCTTTGGAGTTTATTGAACTATTCAAGGGTGAGGTAAATGGATTCTTGTGACATCAAGGTTATTCAGGGATTTGAAACATAGATAGGTAAGTGGTGTCAAGATAACCATCAGCTGTGATCCAAGAGGAGGAAGTGCTGGATGTCTTGAAACGGTTAAAGGTGGATAAATCCCCAGGACCTGATCAGGTGTATCCGAGAACTCAGTGGGAAGCTATAGAAGTGATTGCTGGGCCTCTTGCTGAGATATTTGTCTCATCGATAGTCACAGGTGAGGTGCCGGAAGACTGGAGGTTGGCAAACGTGGTGCCACTGTTTAAGAATGGCGATAAAGACAAGCCAGGGAACTATAGACCCGTGAGCCTGACCTCGGTGGTGGGCAAGTTGTTGGAGGGAATCCTGAGGGACAGGATGTACATGTTTTTGGAAAGGCAAGGACTGATTCGGGATAGTCAACGTGGCCTTTTTGCATGGAAAATCATGTCTCACAAACTTGATTGAGTTTTTTGAAGAAGTAATGAAGAGGATTGATGAGGGCAGAGCAGTAGATATGATCTATATGCACTTCAGTAAGGGGTTCGACAAGGTTAGCCATGGGAGACTGATTAGCAAGGTTAGATCTCATGGAATACAGGGGGAATTAGCCATTTGGATACAGAACTGGCTCAAAGGTAGAAGACAGAGGGTGGTGGTGGAGGGTTGTTTTTCAGATTGGAGGCCTGTGACCAGTGGAGTGCCACAAGGATCGGTGCTGGGCCCTCTACTTTTTGTCATTTACATAAATGATTTGGA
>NC_057725.1:19692901-19710411 GCF_004010195.1 Chiloscyllium plagiosum | reverse complement strand
ATGAGGGGCATGGATAGGATAAATAGACAAAGTCTTTTCCCTGGGATCGGGGAGTCCAGAACTAGAGGGCATAGGTTTAGGGTGAGAGGGGAAAGATATGAAAGAGACCTAAGGGACAATTTTTTCACGCAGAGGATGGTACGTGTATGGAATTAGCTGCAAGAGGATGTGGTGGAGGCTGGTACAATTGCAACATTTAAGAGGCATTTGGATGGGTATATGAATAGGAAGGGTTTGGAGGGATATGGGCCGGGTGCTGGTAGGTGGGACTAGATTGGGTTGGGATATCTGGTCGACATGGACGGGTTGCACCGAAGAGTCTGTTTCCATGCGTACATCTCTATGCCTCTATAACTAAATATCCAAATATGCCTGAGGGGTGGAAGGAGTTATCTTGTTACTTTAATCCTTCTGGAAATCATAATACCTTCAACTCTCCATGGGGACAAACAATAATCTGACAAAATATGCACAAGAAGTTAAAACCTAGAAATTAGATGTAATGAGAAGTAGCAATAGAAGCAAAGGTGCTGGTGCAAACTTATGATTAGTAATTCCTATTGTTTGGGTGCTACTGGTAGCACTGGGTGTACACCGATTAGTATACACCCACTCTTTGGGATAAGTCACACAGGCTACCATATTATTGAGGACAATGTTTATTTGACAGCAATGGGGACTTTTGAAGCTCAAAGCTCTAATTAATATTCTTTCTTAACCTGTACAATGAAGACATATTCAACAGCAAGAAGGTTAATGCCCTTTTTAACTTCCACAGCTTAGACACGTTCAGCAGCAGGAATTACATTGACCAAGGTTATTTGAAGAGATTCTTAATGGCTTACAGATTCATTGCTATATTTTCTGGTTGTTGTTTTGATTCCACCAGTCTTTGGTACTTTCTACAGTTACTTAAAGATTCCCCCACTGTGAGTGCTGTCAGTCAGCACTTACTGAAAGGTATCAAAAAAGACATTTAATTGACTGAGAAAAAGTAGAAATTGACTGTCAACTACCAATGTCAATGCTACCAGTGACTTCCACTACAACAGCCATGAACACCTTTGTAAAATCAGAGTGAGACAGACAAAACCCACCTACATTAAAATAACTGTTACACATGAAGACAGTGAAACTGTGTCAAAGTCAAGAAATTTGCATCTCTCATTTTATTTGCATTTGTGCAAGAACACCACATATTGGGAGAGAAGAGGTTGCCCATGGAATATTCAGTTGGAAAGACAAAGCTAGAATCAGGAATATACAAACAAGCAATATTTCAGTAGCTTGCTTCATAGAGAGGGAGAGAAGGATAAGTGGATTTGAATACCATAGGTGGAACATTCTCTTCTTGTGGCTTACCATCTCTTGAAAGAAATGTTTATCGAAAAATCAACATTGGAAAACAATTGTTCATGGAGAATTGAAGACCTTAGAAATCTCATTATTGATGAGGAAATAAGGTGTCAGCTAAACAGTATGGACTTAGGTTTCACTTATGTAACTGAAAGACTACAAACTTTCACATGAGATATTTTTGTCTCTTTTAAAAGCTTGTTACCTGTGCTTGAGTGCATGTATTTTTGATGTTATATTATATACGTTCCAGGATAGTAGATTTTCAAACTCTTCTTTCTTTCACTGAAGAAAACATTGTCAATAGGCTGCTTCATTTTCTAATGAACAATATTTAAATTGATACATAACGGCTACATGCTAAAAAGAAGCAGAATAAGTTGTTGCAGGCAACTTAAACAAGGTTGAAAAGACGGCAGCTGATTCCTCCTCTTCACTTTGTCATAACATTCATTTAGTGCAGGAATCGAATTAAAATGAATACAAATACAAACTCCAGTAACGAATCAGAATGTAAGGTTAATTTTATCAAGTTCTTTCCCATGTTGTGATACTTAGCGCAGGTGCAGATTATAAAAAAAACACAGGCACTCTATTCATTATTTCCCATCTATTGATTTCAAGAAGTGGACAGTTAGCTGTAATTGTCCAATTCATGATTACTGCAGGCTAAGTACTCCACCACAAGCAATCTTTGTGCTAGCTGTTTGTATAGTAGGACATTCACTGCAGCTAGTAGGAAATATCAGCATGTGTTCTGACAAAAGTGGTCACTTAGTTCCTTTATTTACAAGCCATTCTGTTTCATTGTAAAGGAGAAAGTGAGGACTGCAGATGCTGTAGATCAGAGCCAATAACGTGTTGCTGGAAAAGCACAGCAGGTCAGACAGCATCCAAGGAGCAGGAGAATCGACGTTTCGGGCATGAGCCCTTCTTCAGGAAGGGCTCATGCCCGAAACGTCGATTCTCCTGCTCCTTGGATGCTGCCTGACCTGCTGTGCTTTTCCAGCAACACATTATCGGCTCTGTTTCATTGTAAACCATAGTTACAACTCTCCAGCCTCTTTAGTTCCAGTGAGTGGATATGTCCATGTTAACATACTGAGGAACAAATGTATGACAAGTTGTATGCCAACTTATACTATAAACAGTCACTGCATTTCTCTCCTGCCTTCTACCTGATCCTGCTCTTACATCCAAGACTGAAAACCTATTTGGGCACAATTTCCCTTTCCCTGCAGATGGTAAGGAAGATGTTTGAAAGGGTAAATAACTAAGCAAGTTGGGCGCAGAGAGATACTTTCCAGCTTCCAGCCACCTCAAAAGTTAATCTATGTGTGACCTCTTAAGGTAACCTGAAACCAGGTCTCTTACTGGCCAATTGAAGCTGCTTGAGGGTTTCAATTAGCCAGCACTCTGATAGCCAGCTTTTGCTGGCAGTTAGAAAAAAATGGCTGCTTTCCCAACTGGGAAACCTTGGTGGCCGTGCCTGCTGGGTTGGGGAGGAAGGCTCCATTAGCTCGAAACTTGGGGCAGAAAGGTGGCCACTGAATGCCACCCACCCCACACCGTACATCCAATATCATAACCCCCCGCAACCTCCACACCTCCCACAAACTTCTCTCAAAGAAAGACGTTCCCGTTTACTGCTGCTGTCCTTCTCAGCTGTACAGCCAAGACTACCGGCCCCTCTCTCCAACTCCCTCAGACTGCTGGTCTCTGATTGGATGGCAAACTTCAGGCAGAGCAGGTCATCAGTGGTAAGGTTGCTGATTGGATGAGAAACCTGCTATTCAGCAGTTAAATACCTAACTAATGTTTGATCCTGTGAGCTTTCTCACTACCGGGATCAAGACATTAGTCACCCCTGAAGTCAGTTGCCTGAAATCTTAGTGCACTGAATCCTGAGGGATTGTTTTTATTTTTATTTCCTCTGAAACAAACACGTATTACAACATTTATTTGTGTATATTTTATGTTTTTCTCTGTTTCCTTCCTCATGTTCCTCTTTGCCAAATCTCTTCTTTCTACTTGGTTTGTAATCTTTTCTGGGTCAGTCTTTTTTATTGTTTACTTTTATAACTATTCATTTTATGTTTCTTAATTTTTCTAAACAGTCTCATCTATATATTTACCTATTGTTTTCATTATTTAATTTCTCCTACTCTTAAACAAGTCACATAAATGTTTGCAACTGTTGTATAGGCAGCTGGTTCCTGAAAGGGCTAACTGACATCATGTGATAAGCTCTGCCCAGCAAAATAGAAAGATTTGTTCCCGAGAGGAGCCAACTGTTGTGTTTCAGGAAGGACAATGCTGTTTCATTAAATACAATGGTGACAGAAACAAGTCCTGTGAGCTGGAAATAGTGCAGCTAGTAACTAATCTCCTGATTGCCTAAAGCCTGCCCATCATCTACAAGTCAGGAGTGTGATGGAACACACCCCACTTGCCTGATTGGGTGCAGATCCAACAACGCTCAAGAAGCTTGATACCATTCTGGACAAAGCAGCCCACTTGATTGGCATTACATCGACAAACATCTTTGCCCCCCCCCCATCGATATTCAGTAGCAGCAGTGTGTACTATCTCCAAGATGCACTGCAAAATTTCATCAAGATTCCTTAGGCATCACCTTCCAAACCACTGGAGATACATGGGAACATCAACACCTGCAAGTCCACCTCAAAGCCAGTCACCATCCTGACTTAGAAATACATTGCTGTTATATCACTGTTGCTGGGTCAAAATCCTGCAATGCCCTCCCTAATGGCATTGTGGGTCAAACTACAGCACATGAACTAGAGCAATTTAAGAAGGCACATCATTACCATCTTCTCTATGGGTATCTAGGGATGGGCAATAAAATGCTGGCTCAGCCAAAGATGCCAATGTCCCCTGGGTGAATTAAAAATGTTTCTTTTTGTTTTTATTAACAGTCATGCTTTAAGGGCACCAACATATGTCTAGTCGGGTCAAATAAAAATAGTCCTCTTGATGGCGTCGTGGTGAGAATCCCTCCAAATGAACTTGATGCAACTCCCCTTTAACCAAAAATAAGTAAGATCCTGCTCGTTGACTTTGAAGAAATGCAAGGCCATGAATGAAGATTGCTTACACAGATATAATATGTGATCAGTGGGTTTAGTGAGCTTATAGAGAATCAAATAGTTCAATGCACGCAATGTATGAACTATTGAGTTAAAAGCTAATTGATTAATTTGACATCATATTACACTCTGAGTTGCTTTTGAAGATATACTTAAAGAGAATTTTAATACACTAGATATCCTGATCGCAAGGTAGCTAATATTGAATTAATTAACTGTCTCACGGCCTCCAGCTATAACCCACCCACCGAGGAACACCGCTCAGTATTAAATCCATCTGTTTAATCTTTTTACCCAATTAACTATGTGCAATCCTTCATCAGAATAATGTCTAACGTATGGTATATGCTGAATACATTACAAGATTCCCTCAATCAGTTCTCCCACTGCGTTTGATGTAAGAACTCACTTTATGAGGCCCAATGAGATGTCTGTTTTGTTCACTGAAATACATCTGTTCCAGATCTCACCTTTCCACACGCCAGTGACTTCGTGGAGTTCATTTGAATATTAAGGGCATTACATAAACAGGCAGTAAAACTGCCTGCTGGGTTTGACCATGAGGACACTGGAAATTGAAATGCGGTCACAAAACTTCATGTCTTCTGAGAGCTTGGGGGGGAGGAAATAAAGGAGAGGGATTCTGGCTGAGTGCTGTGGCAGCCTACAATTTTCAGACTAATAACCTAGAGGGCTTTCAGAAATGATCGTTGCTGGAAGATAATTGCTAAAGTGACAGCGCAAGGAAGCAAGGTTTTGTGACTGCAGGGAGAAAATCACAGTTTCCAATCCATCTGCAATAACAGTTAGGACAGTCGACCACATAAGGGCATTACCTTTTGATGATGAAGCTGCTGCAGGGTTGTCGAAGAAAAATAGAGCACAGAAGGTTGTGTTGCTTCCCCATTATAATAGAGAGGTTATGGATGTGACACAGAAGGTATGGCTAAGGCAATTAACAGTAACACCATGTCAAGGACTCTGAAACAATGTGTAAAGAATTAATGATCTACTCAGGAAGGGGGAAGAGTCATGGTTTTCAGAATGTTTGTGAACCTGGTGGTAACTACTCATAACTTGCAATAACAATGTAATAAACTCATTTAAATAGCATCATGCAACAATGATACAATGTCATGCATGTTAAAACATAATTCTCCGGTCACAATTCACTTTTATTCCAATCAAGCATCTTAAAGAAATAACGAATGAAAGATCAATGAAAGAGCAATATCTTCCCAGTAGCTGCATCTATTTCTGAATGTAATGGGAAAATGCATGCAGGAGATCATTTTTCACAACACAGTCTCCAATTCCCAGGCGACAGTGGTATAAATGTGCTTGTAGCTAATGTCAGCAATCTAAAACCCCAAGTCAGTGCTCTGCAGAGATGGGTTTGAACCCCACTGTGGCAGATGGTGAGATTTTAATTCAGTTATATCTGACATAAAGAGCTGACCTAATGGTGACCATGTAACCACTGTCAATTGTTATAAAACTCTTCTGGTTCACCAGCTCCTTTAAGGACAGAAATCTGTCATACTTACCTACTCCAGACCCACAGCAATATGGTTTACTCTTAATTGCTGTCTGGGTAATTAGGGATAGTGATGTCTGTGTTATGTGAATAAATAAAGTAACTTACTTCTGCAATCCAGGAAGTCAGCTCATATTTGAAGGATAAAAAAAGAGTAACAAGATTCCAGTAATACAACTGTGTTCTATGAGATGGTGAAGCAAATGAGAATGCTGTCTTTTCTTCCATTCCTCTGATTGAGTGGTCCACTAATTCTAATTATGAAAGAAGAAGCCATTGTTTCGATACACGTGAGTAATTTTCTCAACATACCCCGAGGTTCACATGTTAATTTCCTGAGCATCATTTTCAAATGGTTACAATGTCCCCTTCACTGAGGATGTAGATTGGAGACCAGATCATTTCATTTCATGCCCATCCACAGACCCCCTCACCCACCTCCAACACTTGCCCTCCACCTGGACCCATAGCTTTTTATCTGTATTCAACCTGTTCATTAAGTACTGTTGACGTGACATTTGTAACCTCAATGTCTCTGTCCCCTTTACCCATCTGTACCTGTCTTCCTCTGAACTGACTGTACTCCGTGCTGTCAGATCCAATCCTGACTTTGTCATCAAGCCTGATGACAAGGGTGGTGCTGTTGTTGTCTGGCGAACTGACCTTTACATTGTGGGGACTGAGTGTCAGCTCTCAAATAACTCCTCCTATCTCCCACTGGATCATGACCCCACTATCGAGCATCAGGCCATGGGGTTCACAATGGTCATCAACCTCATTTCAGCTGGAGATTTCTCCCTGACAGTCTCCCACCTCATAGTCCCCCAGCCCCACACAGTCACTTCTACCTTCTCCACAAACTCCTAGGGCAGGCCCATTGTTTCTGTCTCCTTCTGCCCCATAGAACCCATCTCTTCCTACCTCGACATTTTCTCCCCTTTTCCATGATTCCACTGACACTTTACATCAATTTCGGAATTTCCAGTTTGCAGGCTCCAGCTGCCTTTGCTTCACCATGGATGTGCAATCCATCTCCCATCAGGATGGTTTCACAGCTCTCCGCCTGGAAGAAAGGCCTCAACTGTCCCCAATCACCATGCTTCTCTCCCTGGCCGAGCTTGTCCTCATTTTGAACAACTTCTCCTTTTCCTCCTCTCACTTTCTTCAGGTCAAAGGGATGGCCATGGGTAACTGCACGGGCCTCACTTATGCCTATTTCTTTGTGAAGTATGTGGAATATTCCTTGTTCCAGTTCTCTACGGGCTACTCACAACTCTTTCCCTGGTACATCGATGACATGATCGATGTTGCTTCCCCTCTCGTCTGAAATCAGAAGAATTCATCAATTTAAACTCCAATTTCCACCTGGCTCTCATCTTCACCTGGTCCATTTCTGATTCCTCCCTTCCCATCCTTGACATTTCTGTTTCCATTTCTGAGGTTAGGCTGACCACGATATCCATTAAAAGCCAACTGACTCCCACAGTTACCGTGACAGCACATCCTCGTACTCTTCTTGCAACTGTAAAGACTGCAAGACCATTCTCCTAGTTTCTCCATCTCCATCACACCTGTTCAGATGATGCCACCTCCACTGGGTGGGAGTGGGGGCCTTAGAAATGTAAACCTTTTTCCTCAACCAAGGATTTCCCACTACCGTGGTCAACAGGGACTTTAGTGTATCCTGCCCATCTCCTGCACCTCTGCCCTCACCTGTTACCTTCCCTCCCATAATAATGATAGAGTCCCCTCCTCTTCACCTACCATCCCAAGTCTCCACTCCATAGGATCATTAGCCATTTCCATCACCTCCATTGGAATGCTGCCACCAGACACAAATTCCCCTCTCTTTCCTTGTCGGCCTTTCGCAGGAACTGTTCCCTCCTCTGGTCCACTCCTCCTCCATTCCCAACTCTCTCTCAAACCCCACAGCCCCTTCTCGTACAACCACAGAGGTGTATTACCTACACAGTAACCTCCTACCTCCTCACTCTCTAAAGCTCAGATATACCTTCCAGATGAAGCAACGATTTGCCTGTACTTCTTTCAATCTAGTCTGCTGTACTCGCTGTTCACAATGTGGTCACCTCTACAATGGGGAGACAAAACACAGACACCAATGTTTTCTCTGTAAAAATGACACCAAACTTCCAGTTACTTGTCCCTTCAACACACCACCACGTTCCCACATCAACATCTCTGTCTCAGGCCCTGCTGTTTTTTTCCAGTGAGTCTCAGCACAAGCTCGAAGAACAGCATCATAATTTCCACTTGAAGACCCTGCAGTTGCTGGGACTCAACACTGAGATCAAAACCATCAGAATCCGATTCCACCCTTCCATGTTTCTTACCCATCCCATGTCTGGTCCTGGTATGATATGGGTTGCTTTTAGCACAGTCAATCCATTTTCACTCACTCTCAGGCATTTATCAAACTACATGTTTCGCTTTCAGGACAGTATAACCATTCTCTGCTACACTCAGCTCTCACTTAGAATCATAGAATCCCGTCGAGTCTGCACTGATCTTCTGAAGAACATCCAACCCAGACCCACCTCCCTTATCTTATTCTCATTACCCCACATTAACCATAGTCAATCCACATAGCCAGCACATCTTTGGACTGTGGGAGGAAACAGGAGTACTTGGAGGAAACCCATGCAGAGACGGGGAAAAGTGAAAACTCCACACAGACAGTGACCGAAGTTTGGAATTGAACCTGGGTCCCTGGTGCTGTGAGGCAGCAGTGCTAACCACTGAGCCACCATGCTGCTCTTATTCAGCTTGACTTCTGTCCTGGCCTGCCATCCATAATAGGCAAAAGTGAGGACTGCAGATGCTGGAAACCAGAGTTTAGATCAGACTGGTGCTGGAAAAGCACAGCAGGTCAGGCAGCATCCGAGGAGCAGGAAAATTGACGTTTCAGGCAAAAGCCCTTCATCAGGAATAGAGGGCTTTTCCTGACAAAGGGCTTTTGTCCAAAACGTCGATTTTCCTGCTCCTTGGATGCTGCCTGACCTGCTGTGCTTTTCCAGCACCACTCTACCATCCATAATACTTTTGTTTATCTATTCCTTCCATATCTGTCTGTTTATCTCTGGGCTCCATCCCCACCTGTCTGCTCACCTCTCCCTTTTTGCTTCTCTCTCAACTGCACAAACTTTGCTTCAGCATAATCACCATCTTTTCCTAGCTTCTATCAGTTCTGATGAAGAGTCATTGGATTCAAAACGTGAAGTGTGCTTTCTTCCCATAGGTGGTGCTAGACCTGCTGAGTTTTGCCAGCAATGTGTGTTTTACTTATAACATCTGTCTCTTACCTCCATTACACTTGGAAAATGACTCATTGTTTATTTCTTTATTGTTTGGCTCTAAGCTTGTCGACCCATGTGAAGGGGCTGGTATATTTCCCAGTAGTGACAGTCACTGTATTGGCAGCAGACCTGGCAGGAATCCCCTTACTTCTTTGCCAAGCTTCAAAGATTAAGGGCATAAAGTCAAAAGGAAGAGAAAGCAGGATAAGAAAATGAAAAGGATTCAAGTATTTATTGGCAATAGATCAGCAGACTGGTAGACTGATTATTTCATTATGTGTGTGCGTGCATGTGCGTGTATGAATGAGAGGAGTAGGGTTGTGAGTGTGTGTGAATGAGAGGGTTGTGTGTGCTAGGAGAGGTGTGTCTGTGTGTGTGTAAAAGTGTGGGGAAGGGTGTGTGTTTTTGTAAAAATGCAGGGGTGTGTGTGTGTCCCTCACAACGTAGATAATACCTTTTCATGTGAACGACCTGTGTGTGGAGTCTTTTACTGTGTGAGGATGTTGCACTGCAGCTACAACATTGTTCTGGCTAGTTGAAAAACTCTCCTGTTAAATCTCTTGGCATAGGCATATTGGAAAGATTTATAGTCAACCTGCTTGACCATTTTATGACACCATTCATGGCAATCATATCCTGACCTGAACCCAGAGCAACATACCTTAATGTAGGGACACTACCTACATTACCTGTGTTACAAGACCTCATTCTGAGAGACACAGTGGGAGGTCTCAACCATTTTAAGGCGATGAGCTGTATTAAATGCAGCATCTATTGCAAACAGGAATTCTGAAACAATTTGCCATCTCCAAGCATGAACAATGTTGGTCAGCCAGGAGGCCAAGGTGTTGTTCGAAAGGGGGTGCTCTTACAATCATGGTGCAGCATGGTATGCTTTTGAATTACCAAGCAACATTTCTATTCTGAAGGTTTAGGGCTAATGTTTTCTGCAAAATTGTATTTCGAGCTTTTCAAAAAGCAAGTTTTAACTTCAATTAAACAGTTTGGCACTCTGTAAATGACAACTTGAAATTCGATGTATGCACTGCTGATCAATGTATAAATGCTGCCTTCAGTCAATAGTCTGCTACAAGTACAGGTTTACAGCGATGACTTGAAAAGCACACTGATCTTATATTCTGCAGCATGCTAGTTCCCATAATCTTGTTATACTGCAGTACTGTGACCTTGGAACTATCTACAGTCATTGTTCAAATATAAAGGAAAATTGAATGCTCTTTTGTTTCAGTATAACAAGGTATTTAGGATGCAAAATAAGGTAAAGGTTCAGTTGCTCATGCAAAGGAAATATTCTGAAGCTAAAATTGATCTACTTGTTTGCTCTTTATTTTACAGAATAAATAATGAAGGGTCAAATACGTTGGGAGCTTCAATTGATTTGAAAGATGATTCTGGATTGCACATTTGTTCAATTTGTCTCAAAAAATAAATGGGTGATAAGACAGGCTTTATGATAGCTGTGCTGACCATTTCTTTAACAGGACTGTCATACAAGAACTTGCAGTTTGACTGGGATATCACAGCAGTTTCAGGTTCACCAACAAAATACAAATAAAGATTTTTAAGATTTATAATGACCAGCTAATTTTCGAGCACATAATGTTTTCCCCTACAGTAAGTAACTCCATAACAATAAATATTGATATGTTTAATGTCTTCCTCAGGTTATAGCCCCAACATTCTAAAAGCGTGCAACCATTGGAAGATTATCAAACATTCGCCAGATCAATGTTAAATCCTTTGAGAAACAGATTACATACTGGTGCCAAGGTTTCCAAAGCTGATCCATTTAAACATTTGATTCTTTAACCACTGTTGTATACATTTCAAGTGAACATTGCTGTTTATAAAATGAAGTTTCATGAGGACTTGATCTCCCAATATACTAAACTGATGGACAAGGTCTCTGTTTGAAACCACGCTATCAGAATATTGTCTCAATAGATGGCAACAAAATCTTTAAGATGCAGTTAAATAAGCATTATTGATTTTTTACACATAATTTTAATAGCTTAAATACATTGTTGGGGGAACAATTCTTTTTGGTTCATCATCTTTTCAGTTTGTTTGCAATTTATTGTTGCAAATCATAAAGAAAATCTTTTTAAATGAGTCAAAACAAACTACTATTCACCTTGTGTCAGCATTAATTTCCTTATGATTTTTTATATGGCAATTCATAAGTTCATAAGACATAGGAGCAGAATTAGTCCATTTGACCCATCCAGTCTACTGCACCATTTGATCATGTCTGATATGCTCCTCACCCCCATTTTCCTGCCTTCTCTCCATATCCCTTCAACCTATTACTAATTAAAAATCTATCTAACTCCTCCTTAAATGTACTCATTGTTCCATCATCCACAGCACTTTGGGTTAGTGAATTCCACAGATTCACAACCCTCTTGGAGAAATAGTTTCTCCTCAACTCTGTTCTAAATTTGCTACTCCTTATCCTAAGACTGTGGCCTCTTACCCTAGAATGCGCCACAAGAGGAAGCATCACTCCATGTCTATTTTATCCACATCTTTTATCATCTTGAATTCAAGCAGTAATTTCTCATACTTCATGCACGACCTAGTTGCATGCTATCTGGTGTATATATCCAAAAAACAGTTACCCTTCAAACAACAAGAGTGAAAAAAAAAGAAAACATTGGTCTGATCTTGCTTTCTTTAATGACAGCATTAAATGCTCTCGACTTTCATGAGTCCAAATCTGCTATATTGATCTATCCAGGTTAAACTTTCAGTTCAGAGAAAGTTTACTTTGTTAATTTTTGGGATGAAGGGTTTGATGTATGTAGAAAAGTTGGGCAATTTGACCCTATAATATGGGAGGTTAGAAGCATGAGAGGTAATCTCAATGGCATATGTAGGATCCTACAGCAGTTTGACAGAACAGATGCCGAGAGGATGTTTCTCCTAGTGAGGGAATTGAGAACTGTGCGCAGATTTTCAACATAACGAGTCTCCCATTTAAGATAGAGATGAGGAAGGAATTCTTCTTTCAGAGGATTGTTAATCTTAAGGAGACAGTGTTGTAATAGTCATATTGCTAGACCAGTGATCCAGCAGCTCCTTGCTAATATCCGGGGGCAGAGCAGCTGATGGAATTTGTACTCAATTTATAAATATGGAATCAAAAGCCAGTCCATTAATAATGGCCATGAAAGCTATTGCTTTGTGGAAAATAATTAATCCAAGGCTTAAGATATATCTAAAAGAAATCAACACTCAATACTTTACATGATTACATTCATCCATTAGAATATTGTATGTGACCTGTCATACTTGAATTATTATTTTTTTCTTGGAAGTCTTGCTTATTGAAAGTAAAAATCGTGGTGTCTGCACATGTATAGGAGAATGTATAACTTTCTATTTATTGATACAAATATTGACACAAAATGCATGTTCAAAATCTCTCTGTGTTCTTTGTTTCCTACTGTAATGCTGCAAAATTAGTTGGCTCCTTTCTAAAGCTGACATCTCTTCAGGAGTTGCTCAGGGTAGTGTTCCAGGCTTAACTGTCTTTACATGCTTCTTCAATGACCCTCCCTCCATCAAAATGTCAGAAATGAAGCTGTTTACTGATGTTTGTATAATATTCAGCAACATTCGCAATACCTCAGATACTTAAACAGTCTATGTTCAATGCAATAAAATCTGGACAATATCCAGATCTGGCTGATAAGTGGCAAGTAACATTTGTGCCCCTAAAATGCTAGGTGATGACTATCTTGAATCAGAGATAATCTAACCACCACCCTTGTCATTCAATTGTGTTACCATCACTGAACCCTATTGTCAACATCCTTGGGGTTATCCAGAAACTTAACTGGACTCTTGGCATAAACACAGTGACTCCAAGAGCAGGTTAGAGGCTAGGAGTGCTGTGGTGAGTAACTCACCCTTGGCTCCTCAGAGCTCATCCACCATCAACAAAGCACAAGTAAGGAGTGTGATGGAATATTCTCCACTTGCCTGGATGGGCTCAACTCCAACAATATAGAAGAAGCTTAACATTTTCCAGGACAAAGCAGCAAACTTGATTGGCACCACAAGCAGAAATATCTACTCCCTCCACCCTCTGGTACTCAGCAGCAGCAGGGTGTATTACCTACAAGATGCACTGCAGAATTTCATCAAAGGTTCTTGGGCAGCAGTTTCCAAATCCCCTGACCACTTCCATTTAGAAGGACAAGGGCAGCAAATACAAGGGAACACCACCACCTGCAAGTTTCCCTTGATGCCACTCACCATCCTGTTCCTTCACTGTCAAACTTCTGGAATTCCCTTCCTAAAGGCATTATGGATCAACCTACAGCAGGTGGACTGCAGTGGTTCAAGAAGGCACTCATCACCACCTTCTCAAGGGCAACTAGGGACGGGCAATAAAAGCTGGTCCAACCTCCCCCACGAGTGTATAAATTGAAAATAAACTTGAAAATATGAGGATCCAGTATGAGTTTATAATCATTATTTACTTACTTTTCAAGGAACATTTTATTTTGAAGCAAACTAAATACTCCAACTTTCTTACCTCCACTGTGGCAACAGAGAATGTAACACTCTTAATTGCTTACATTTGTAAATGTCACACTTCACAGGGATAGAACACTGGATATCAAACTCTGCTAGTTCCACAATGATTATAAAAGTTAAAGACTTTTCAGAATGACACAATATTTCCCAATTTACCTATCTTCATCGACCTAGTTTGACAGAAAGCACAGACCAAATTCCTGTAGCTACAGATAAACATTAAGAAAACACTCAGGAAGCTTGAGATCATTGAGGGCAAAGCAGCTCAATTGACTGGCAACACATTCACTCCCTCAACCACTGTCAGTAGCAGCAGTGTGTACTATCTACAAGATGCACTGCAGAAATTCAGCCAAGATCCTTAGACAGCACTTTCCAAACCCATGACCACGTGCATCTAGAAGGAGAAGGGCAGCAGATACATTGGAATACCACTAACTTCAAATTGCCCTCCAAACCACTCGACATACTGACTTAGAAACATATCAACGTTCCTTCACTGTCACTGGGTCAAAATCTTGGATTTCCCTTCCTAAGGGCATTGTGTGTCAGCCTACAGCACATAGGCTGCAATGGTTCAAGAAGGCTCACCACCACCTTCTCAAGGGCAACGAGGGATGAGCATTAACTAGCAGCAGTATAAATTGAAAATAAACTTGAAAATATGAGGATCCAGTATAAGTTTATAATTATTATTTACTTACTTTTCAAGAAACATTTTATTTTGAAGCAAACTAAATACTCCAACTTTCTGGTTGGCCAGCTAGCAATACCCAGAGATCTCATGTTGAAGTAGAGAAGATAAATGACCATCAACATACAATTCTACTAGTTAAAATCCTAACCTTCATACAAAACATCCTCTACACATTTGCGGACAGACACAGACAGATCCAATGAAACAAAATGGGTGGAGAGAAAGGCTGGACTGATAACTCAATGCTTCTTGTCCATGATCCTATAAGGTGTATAAACTGAGGTAAGCCATTTAGCCCATCAACTCTGCTCTTCGATTCATCCACAATTCCATTTTCCTGCCTTTTACTCATAACCTTTGATTCCCTTAATGATCCCAAGACTGTCTATCTCAGACTTGAATATTCTGAATGACCCAACCCAACAGCTTTCCACAGTAAAGAATTTCACAGATTCATTGCCCTCTGAGAGAAACGATTCCTCTTCATCTCCATCTGAAATGTATGTCCCCTTACCTTGAGACTATTAGACTTTCCCTACAAGGGGAAATAACCTTTCTGCATCTACTCTGTCAAGTCCTCTAAGTATCTTGAATGTTTCAATAATGTTGTCTCTCATTCTTCAGTATTTCAACATGTATAGACTAAATCTGCTCAACCTGTCCTCATCTGTCTCCAGGGTTTACTGAGTGACATTTTGCCTTGTCATAATCTGCTGCTCCATGATCTTCCTTCTCAAAGTACTTACACTTGCTTCCAAAAGGCACAGGATAACTGGCTCACATTTATAAAGTCTCTGACTTAATGGATAAAGACTACAGCACACAGCAACTGCTGAAGGTAAATAAACTGGCTCCATTCAGGCTTTAGGTGTTTTTTTTTCATTGCGAGGAAAGGATACTTCCTTCCTTATCAGCGGTCTGATAATTTCTACTTTATTAGTCACAGCTATAAGCTGTTCAGCCATCCAAGAGCCAAACACAAATTTGTTGGCAGGCAGAATGCCTTTGTCATCAACAAGAGGTCACTATTCTACAGACCAATCAGCTACATGTTGTCAGTTAAATCTCCCTTTGTACACAATCCCTTTTGTACACAATCCCAGGGTCAAGCCACTCTCAGTCTTGTTTGCGCTGTTTGAATGAACAGCTTATAAACAGCACTTATAGTGAGTGTCGGGTAATTGCTTTTAAAACGTACAGCAACCTTTCGACAATCTTTCATTGTTGGGGAGTCCACGCATAGAGGGCATAGGTTTAAGGTGAGAGGGGAAAGATTGCAAAGGGACCTAAGGGACAACGTTTTCACACAGAAGGTGGTGCATGTATGGAATGACATGCCCGTCGAAGTGGTAGACGCTGGTATAAATACAACATTTAAAATACATTTGGACAGGTACATGGAGAGTAAATGTTTAGTGGGATATGGGCTGGCTAACATGGTGCTGCTATTTAACAAAGGTGATAAGGACAGGCCAGGGAACTATAGACCAGTGAGCCTGACATCGATGGTGGGCAAGTTGTCGGAGGGAATCCTGAGAGACAGGATGTACATATATTTGGAGAGGCAAGGACTGATTAGGGATAGTCAACATGGCTTTGTGCATGAGAAATCATGTCTCACAAATGTAATTGAATTTTTTGAAGAAATAATAAAGAGGATTGATGAGGGCAGAGCGGTAGATATGATCTTTATGGACTTTAGTAAGGCATTCGACAAGATTCCCCATGGGAGACTGGTTAACAAGGTTAGATCTCATGGAATTCAAGGAGAACTAACCATTTGGATACACAACTGGCTCAAAGGTAGAAGACCTAGGGTGATGGTGGAAGGTTGTTTTCAGATTAGAGGTCTGTAACCAGTAGAGTGCCACAAGGATTGTTGCTGGTTCCACGACTTTTTGTCATTTATTGGATGTGAGCTCAAGAGGTATAGTTAGTAAGTTTGCAGATGACACCAAAATTAGAGGTATAGTGGACAGCAAAGAAGGTTACCTCAGATTACAATGGGATCTTGATCAGATGAGCTAGTGGGCTGAGTGGTAGATGGAGTTTAATTTAGATAATTGTGAGGTGCTGCATATTGGGAAAGCAAATTTTAGCAGGACTTATACATTTAAAGGTAAGGTCCTTGGGAGTGTTGCTGAACAAAGAGACCTTGGAGTACAGGTTCATAGCTCCTTGAAAGTAGAGTTGCAGGTAGATAGGATAGTGAAGAAGGCATTTGGTATGCTTTCCTTTATTGGTCAGAGTATTGAGTACAGGAGTTGGGAAGTCATGTTGCGGCTGTACAGGACATTGGTCAGGCCACTGTTGGAATATTGTGTGCAATTCTGGTCTCCTTCTTATCAGAAGGATGTCGTGAAACTTGAAAGGGTTCCGAAAAGATTTACAATGATGTTGCTGGGTTTGGAGGATTGGAGCTACGGGGAGAGGTTGAATAGGCTAGAGCTGTTTTCCCTGGAGTATTGGAGGCTAAGGGGTGACCTTATAGAAGTTTATAAAATCATAAGGGGCATGGATAGGGTAAATAGACAAGATCTTTTCACTCGGGTGGGGGAGTCCAGAACTAGAGGGCATAGGTTTAGGGTGAGAGGGGAAAGATATAAAAGAGACCTAAAGGGCAACCTTTTCACGCACAGGGTGTTGTGTGTTGTGGAGAAAGTGAGGACTGCAGATGCTGGAGATCAGAGCTGAAAATGTGTTGCTGGAAAAGTGCAGCAGGTCAGGGAGCATCTAGGGAACAGGAGAATCGACGTTTCGGGCATAAGCCCTTCTTCAGGAATGAGGAAAGTTTGTCCAGCAGGCTAAGATAAAAGGTAGGGAGGAGGGACTTGGGGGAGGGGCGCCGGAAACGTGATAGGTGGAAAGAGGTCAAGGTGAGAGTGATAGGTCAGACTGGGGTGGGGGCAGAGAGGTCAGGAAGAAGA
>NC_057725.1:19659641-19692378 GCF_004010195.1 Chiloscyllium plagiosum | reverse complement strand
GAGACGAAGGAATTGGGAATATGGGATGGCGTTTTTACAGGGGGCAGGATGGGAGGTGGTGTAGTCCAGGTAGCTGTGGGAGTCGGTTGGTTTGTAGTAGATGTCCGTGTTGATTCGGTCGTCTGAGATAGAAATAGAAAGGTCGAGGGAGGGGAGGGAGGAATCTGAGACTGTCCAGGTGAATTTGAGGTTTGGGTGGAAGGTGTTGGTGAAGTGGATGAACTGTTCAACTTCCTCGTGGGAGCACGAGGCAGCGCCGATACAGTCATCGATGTAGCGGGGGAAAAGGTGGGGGCTGGGGCCAGTGTAGTTGCGGAAGATGGACTGTTCCACATATCCTACGAAGAGGCAGGCATAACTGGGGCCCATGCGGGTGCCCATGGCTACTCCTTTCGTTTGGAGGAAGTGGGAGGATTGGAAAGGTTGTGTGTTGTGGAATGGGCTGCCATAGAAAGTCGTGGAGGCTAGTACTATTGCAACATTTAAAAGGCATCTGGATGGGTAGACAAATGGGAAGGGCTTGGAGGGATATGGGCCGGGTGTTGGCAGATGGGACTAGACTGGGTTGGGCTATCTGGTTGGCATGGACGAGTTGGACTGAGGGGTCTGTTTCTGTGTTGTACATCTCTATGACTCTATGACTCTATAAATGAGGCTCGTTCAGTTTAGGAAATCTGGTTGGCATGGATGAATTGGGCTGAGGGCCTGTTTCCTTGCTTTATGACTTTGTTATCCTTGCTTTTTTTAAAAAAAATGTCCTATTCCCATTTTGGTCCACATTTAAAAATGCGGAGATTAGAAAGGTACAGTCTTTACATGAAGTCGTGATGTCTAATTACCAACATGAAGAGACACTGCCAGAGTAAGAAACCACAAACTAAACATTATGTGGGTGGGGATTGAGGTGAATAAAAGACAAAGGAACAATCTATGAGCTCAGTTCAGTGGAAGATTCGCTGAAAGGTTTAGAGTTGGGAATCATAGATTACCCAAAAAAGGACATTAAGCACATCAGTAGATTTTTTTTAAAAGGTGCACCAATTTAAAAGTAATGTATCACCTGTGCTAGCTGAAACATTTTACTGGTCCGAGAGGATTAATGTGTGGGTGGTGAAGAGCGAATATCATCTCTGTAGCTTGTGATGGTTGCCTTCTGGTCTCCAGTTGAAATGTTAGGCTGTTTTTCAACACTTCCCTCCCACCTCCAAAGTCTTTGTTATTCTCCTCTGGTCTTCCTCCAGCTGAAGAAGGCAGCTGCCTGACAATTGCTACCTCCTTAGCCCTCAGCCACATATTAGTATGCTTTATTTCGAGAGCATGGTTGTTTAATCTTTGTTAATCATTTGTTTGAGTAGCTCTTACAAATGACTGCAGGACAATTACTCAAGGCATCATCGATCTGCCATGTCCATCACATTGTCCAAAATAATATTTTAGCTTATCTATTGCTGGGTGACAACACACCAGTATTTGTATGGATAAATACCACAAGACGCCTTGAGAACACATGCTTGTGACCATTGTCTTTAGTTTGCCTTTATCCTTGACTATTAATGATTGCTTTTGTGTTTGCCCAAATACAGGGATGGGGTTAGGGAATGGGTCAAGTCAGAAGTGGAGGAAAGGGGTGTGGTGTCGGGGGTGGTAAAGGGAAGATGTGTCAGAAATGTCATTGTGGAAGTAAGCTTTATTGGAACAAATGTGCTAAAGATTGAATAATTGGTGGAATGGTATGGGTTTCACACAGGAAGTGGGGATTGAGGAAGAGTCATCAAGCGAGCTGTGGAAGTTGGTGGGTCTCTAATGAATATTCGTTGACAGCCTATTCCCACAAATGGAAACAGAGAATTCAAGGGATGGAAGGAAAATGTTGGAGATGGATTCCATGAAACAGAGAGAAAACTGGTAGCAAATAGGAACTGAAGACAGATCGGGTTTTATCCAAGTTAATGAAGCAAGAAATCCTAAAATAACTTCATGGGCAGAGACTCGGGAATCACAAAGTATAGAGCTGGAATTGAACAATCCTAATGGTGGCTAGGCATTGTGAAGAAAATAGAAAATATTAGATTGTCATGGCATGCATGTGCCATCAATAATTAGGTGCTAACAGACACATTAATGTTTCTGAAACTTCCAATTCAACTTTAAGAGAGGCTAGAAATCCAACTTCAGATGGAAGACACACTTCATCCTGGTAACACTGATATTCAAGTTGGATTAAAGTTTCAAGACTTCATTAACTTCAATGGAGTCAGTACCAAAAGAATTGAAACAACTTTTGCCACACACAGTTTTCCACAGTTCTCAGACGGTAAGCTTCAATATGTAAGCAAGGAAGTTCTGGGAGTGGCAGCTATCAACCAGATAGCAACTTCTCCACTTCATTCCAAGTCAAACAGAGAAGCAGAGAGTGCTGTCAAAGCAATAAATTTGCTTATGTCCAAGAATACATATTTGGAGTTAATATTTCTCTATGTCAGATCAATACCATCAAGCAATGGATATTCACCAGCAGAAAGGCTCATGGGAGGAAACCAGAAATATCATTACTGAGGTGTAGTTTCAGGTTGAATATAATATCTCAGGATCATGAGATGGTCAAAGAGATTAAAAATAAAAATCACAGAATAAAAGCAACAGAAATAGAATAACCTAAGACACAAGACAAAAGCAGTATTCAATTTGACTACAGGTCAGAATTGGTAAAGACAAACTGAGAGACCAGTCTTAAGAGGAACAGATCAATGAGATTGTGTATAGTCTGCACGCTTGAAGGAACGTTCAGGAGAAACAGGAAAACATTGTATTTGTGGCATAGTAAAAGTGTCCTTACGTCTGGGCCAGGAGGTCTGGGCTCAGTTCCCACCTGTTCCAGAGGCATGTGATAACTTCTCTGAACAGGTTGGTTAGAAAATACCCATCCAGTCAAAGCTCCAAATCATACCTATCTTTCGGATTTGAACATTGAAGAAGGGGTAGAAGACAGTAATTTGATAGTGGTGATAATGTAAATAATCAAAAACAAATTGCTGGAATGCTGTAATCAAATTAAAGAGAAATTTTGCTGCAAATGGATAAGGTGACCAATGAAGGGAATGGGGTGTGAATACCATGGTGATGATAATGTATCTCATGATGTCACTCTAATATCAGCAAAATGCAACAGAGCTGAAAATGTGTTGCTGGAAAAGCGCAGCAGGTCAGGCAGCATCCAGGGAACAGGAGAATCGACGTTTCAGGAGAATCGAGGAATCCTGAAGAAGGGCTTATGCCCGAAACGTCGATTCTCCTGTTCCCTTGGATGCTGCCTGACCTGCTGCGCTTTTCCAGCAACACATTTTCAGCTCTGATCTCCAGCATCTGCAGACCTCACTTTCTCCTCAAAATGCAACAGAGAGCAGTCGAGAAAGAAGACATTTATGAGCCAGAGAATGACATAGTTCTACAGACCTTTATTCAATTTTATGTACAATCAAACAATATTTAAATTAAATTAAATAAAGCAAATGTGTAAATAAAGAGTGTTACAAATTTAAAGGTGAAACAGTCTTACTCTAGCATAAAGACATATAAAGAATACGAGAGACAATGAATAGTAACAGCCTCATAAACTCAGAACAGCCTCAAAATGTGTAAGTCGAAACAGATAGCGTTCAAGAGAACTGAAAGAATGTGGTCACCAGTCAGGAACAAACAACCCAAGGCATAGTAACTACAGTGTACCCTCAAGGCATGCAGGCAACAATATGCTCTTAAAACATTGATGTTGTTCTGTGGGAGTTGATTAGAAGAGAACATTAGTTTTCTTTGTCTTATTTTCTAATGAGCTTCAGAGAAGTTCACAATGCCCTCATGCTCAGGTTTTGAGTGGGTACTCATGCAAGATTCATCCACACATTGAACTGAGTCAGTGAAGTTAGAATGACTTTGGTTTTGGATTAAGGGTAACATATGTCAAATAATTTCCTGTTTTGTGGATTATCTCCATGCATTGGGAATTTTCTGGCATGGAGATGCAGTATTACCATGAGGGAAGGGAAGAGGGCAGCTGGTCAATGATAAAACCTTGCTTGACCCCAGCTTTCATTGAGTTAAGAATTGTACCATTTCCATTGGTGAGGATCATGGCTTGCTTGTTAATGTGGCATTGGTGGATCATAATGACAAATATGTGTTGGAAAAAAAATTAATGCAGGTATTCCAAAAACCTTTGTGGTTGACAGAGTCAAAGACTTTCTTGATGTTAAAAAAGCCATGATAAACAGTTGGTGCTGTTCCTTGTAATTTTCTTAAATTTACTGCACAGTGAAGATTATGACTTGAATATTTACGTCTGGATCAAGAATGCAGATTCAGAACAATTTCGGGTTTCACAGAGGCCAGAGACTCAGAATTCTGCAGTGAGGAACTCATCTCCTAACTCCACAAAGCCTGTCCACCAGGGGACACATCAGGAGTCTGTTGGAATACTTCACAATTGTCTGGATGAGTGCAGCTCCAACAACACTCAAGAAGCTTGACACCATCCATGGCAAAGCATCCCACTTGATTGACATTGCATCCATAAACATTCGCTCTCTCCATCATTGACACTTAGTAGCAGCAGGGTGTATCATTTGCAAGATGTACTGATTAAATTTGCCAACTCTCCTTAGACATAATCCATTTTACTCTTGGCTCCATGTAACCCAATAAGCCTTCATTCTTTCCAATTATCCCCCTTTATCCACCTTTAAAGGCCATTACTAAACCCAATAGCAATCTATTTCCAACTTATGGCCCCACTCAGCATCATTTATCCTTAAAACTATAATACCAACTCACCCAATATCCACCATCGCTAGATCTCAAGACACATGCTGAGATAAAATGAAATAAACATTCAAGCATCAAGCATGGGGTGGCACAATAGTTCAGTGGTCAGCACAGCTGCCTCACAGTGCCAGAAACCTGGGTTCAATTCCAGCCTCGGGCAACTGTCTGTCTGGAGTTTGCACTTTCTCCTTGTGTCTGTGTGGGATTTTCCTGAGTGCTCCAGTTTCCTCCCACAGTCCAATGATATGCATTTTTGATGGCTTGGCTATACTAAATTGCCCATAGTGTCCTGGACTATGTAGATTCGGTGGAGTAGCCATGGGAAATATAGAGAAGGAGGGTGAGTCTGGGTGAGATGCTTTTCACAGAATTGATGTGAACTTGTTGAACCAAATGGCCTGTTTCCACACCAAAGGGATTTTATTCTATCTATTGCACTTTACTGTTTTAAATGAAAAATCTGATCCATAGAAACCAGCCTACTGCATTTACATTCCTTCAAGTGCATATCCATTATAAAAAATAACCATTTTATTCTAGTTTTTATCACTTATAAAAACAAACACTAAAATATATAGTACCAGTTCAAAGAATCAAAATTTCTTGGAGCTGTTAATCAACTAAGAAATGATGACACCCCACTATAATAATGAATGTTGTGAAATAAGCTTTGCAACTCTAATCCAGTAATGGTAACTCTCAGTCTTATATCAATAAATTAATGAAATAGCAAGCATTTTTTCAGACAGTTATTTTTTACAATGTGTAAAATTTTCAAATGCATTTACAGCTCAACCATCAGTTTTCAAAGTTGTTTTTAACAGTTGCTTGTGAAAATTATTTTAACATTTTTCACTATTGCTTTTGACAGCTTCAATACGATTGGCAGTGCATGTGTTTATCCAGATTTTATGAACATTTGCCAATTTATACTACTTTTATGAATTCCAAAGAGGACCTTACCTCTCACAAGCAGAATCTTCTAACTCTCAAAGCTATCCAGATTCACATCCAAACAGTTTCCTTAACTCTTCAGAAGAGCATCCCACCTCTCCAGACAAATACCCTAACTGTCCAAAAGACAATGCTCAGGATTTTCCCTACTCTTACCATGTCTAACTTGCTGTTTTATCTTAACAGTAGCCCACATGAAATACACACACGTGAAACATGATCAACCTCCATTCTTAGCCCAGTGAAAATGATGGCTTTGCTTGGGATGCACTTACAGATTTTAGTCTCCAATGCCGTTTGCACAATAATGGAAAGGTTTCCTCTTGTTATGTAAATTCAGGCCTGTTTCCATGGGACCCTTTCTGTGGTTGAAAACCACACTATGGCTCTGGAAGAATCTCTTAAACCACTGGGAGAAGTCAATTCAGGAGGATGCTTGCAATAATCTTCCCTGTGGAAGACACCAGAGAGATTTCTTTGTACTAATCCAATTGGTCTTGAATTTCGGCATGATCAGAGTTTTCCTCAGATCCTCCAGCATGTAAAGAAAACAGAATAGCCTTTATTATCACGTGCACTCAAAAGAGTACAGTGAAAAGTTCGTAATGTCACCTCTTGGTGCCATTTTAGGGAAAGGGTATCGAAGTACAGAAACTTTAAGTATTGCCACATAACTGAAATGGTTTAAAAAAAGCCTAGCATGTGAATATAGAGATTAAAAGGCCAGAATGGAAATACTCTTCCCATATAAGGGGATGACTTGGGGATGCTGGTGTTGAACTGGGGTGTACAAAGTTAAAAATCACACAACACCAGGTTATAGTCCAACAGGTTTAGTTGGAAGCACTAGCTTTAGAAGCACTGCTCCTTCATTAGGTGGTTGTGGAGAACAATATTGTAAGACACAGACTTTTACTATAAATTCTGTGTCTTCCAATCTTATTCACCACAACCACCTGATGAAGGAGCAGCGCTCTGAAAGCTAGTGCTTCCAAATAAATCTGTTGGACTATAACCTGGTGTTGTGTGATTTCTAACCATATAAGGGGAGATTGTGTTGTTGTGCCAGGACTCTATCTCCATTGCTCCTAAGAATTTTGGCAGGAACTTCATCTTGTTCAGGAGCTTGTTACTTTGCTGTTGCAGTATTGCCTTTTGCAACTTCATTCAGTGCTTAGTTAGTGCTGAGACTGAGCGGATAGTATATTGAGGATTGGAGTTTTGGGACATTTAAGAGAGAGGGTTTGATCTGATAGAGGCCTGAATGACATGGGCTATTGAGAAAAATGGAACAGTATCTCTTGAGCGATGTCCATTTCGACATCAGCAGCAACTTGCTGCATCTTTTAATGAAGTTCCGGGCATATAGTGCAGATTCTCGTTGGCGGTGCTGAGTTGTGAATTAGGGGAATATCATTTGTTCATGACATTATTACCTGCATCTCTCCTCTCATTAATTTGCAGCTTCCAATGTCACCACCCTGTGCAAACAAAGAATTCTTGACATCGAAGTCAGAGTGGGTACCTGGAGACTTCGGCTTGCCACTGGCTGTGAAGATCTTCCATTTAGTCACCACACACCTGCATCTCAGGGCATGATCCCTAGTCGCTCGTGCATGTGCCTCTTGTACACAGATGTTGACATTCATGCAGTACTGCTGGCCAGAGTGCTGTGACTGTACTGAGCTGGGTGATGCCTATCTTCCAGGCTGCCTGGGCCTGATGTCATAGTCTACCAGTCCTCTGGAAAAAAGGACACCTCCTCCTCTGGACCACCACATCCACTAGGACCTCCTGATTTCTGAGGAAAGATTATGGCATCATTTCAACTTTTTCATACATCCTTTGACAAGCAGTGCACTTTTGGAATGCCAGTGCTCTTCCAGGTGCACACGGCTCTTTCAAAGGTATCTCGGACACCAGGGATGCCAATCCATTTGACAGATCTCGGTGAGTGGTGAGTCATTTTGAGAATGAAGAATTGTGGGTTGGGCTTAGAATTGGGTGATGGGGTGACATAGGGTAGGTGATTGATGAGGAGAGCTTAAGTTACAGTGAGAAATCTCAGTAGACCTCATGGAGAGAAACTCTCTGTGTAACTCAATGAAACTGACACTCGGCCAAAAAAATGTGAGATTCAGCCCATAGCCTCTGTAAATAGTTCATCTAAATGTTCTCTCCAGAAAACAGTAATAACCTCTCAAATCTTGGTAAAATCTTGCTGAGATTGGAAAAGAAGTCACTGCTTGATCTAATTTCCAATACCGGGAATTATTTTGCCAGGACAAAGCCCCTCTAATGTTGTTGGCTTAGCAACAGGTAGCCAAGAAGCTCTTACAAGACTATAAGGAATTTCTAACGTTATTCAGCATATATGGCTCATTTTCATGTCTCTTCTCAGAATATCAGCTAGCTGGAACATGACAGATGAACACTTTTGTCCCTATCTATTTCAATCCAGCATGTTTATAGTGTAATTTTTATTCCATCAAGATGCTGTGTGAAAGCAGAATGTCTAAATAGAGCACACCTTAAAAACCTAACTGAGACAGATCGACAGGAATCAGCAATATTCATCTTTGTACATTTAGTTTACAAATATATTTACAAGTTTTCAGTTGTATCATCTTTGTAAAGTTGATTCTTTATTTTGTTTCTGTGGTCATTCTGAATTCACAAAAGCTCTGAGGCAAATAATGCATATATATGTGCTGTGTGAATTCAGATGTGTCTATTTCAAGTTTTCAATCAATTGGAGCCGTTTAGATCTCATTTGTTTTCTGTTACAACTATCCACCAATCTACAGGAAAGGTCAAAAATAGTCAAGTTCCATTCTAAATGTAGTCAATGAAAATGGCAAATTATGCACTTGCAAATCCTGAGAATCAGTAAAAATTGACCAGCAAATTCAAATGTTTGGCAAAATGCAAAGCAAGTTGATAGCTGGAAGTGAGCATTGATATGAAAATAAATCTCACTTTCTGGTGATGTTTATTCTGCTTTCAGCACAATCCTGGCAAGGGTATAGGAATTGGGGATCATTCCGAGGTCCCCGCTAAGTGTTGGTCTAAAACCTTTTCACACATCTGTCTTGATCCACCAAGGCACAATAATGGCAGGATTTTTACAAAAATGGTGTTTGTCTTATCTGGGACACACAAAAGACGGCTCTGGTTACAAGTTAATTACTCACCTTTCAACACCTTTCGCTTCCATGCCTGTTAACATGACTGGTCACTTACATTTGATTTCTCAACTTTTCATTCTGTAATGTACACAATCCATTGTTATTTAGCGTTTCATTGCTACAATTATAAAGGAGAAAAGAATAGAGGTTGGTGAGGAGTAGGAGCGGTCTAAAAATGAAAAAAGAGAAAAGAGATGATGAACATAACATTGAAATGAATGATGCAAAGAGATAGTATGGGGTTTAAATATGGAATAATCTGAGTCTGTGCTCAAAAAGCCATAAGTAATACTGGTGCCTGATTTCAGAACAATACAATGATCAGATTTGTGTTCGTCTCGCGAACAAATCCAAATCTAGCCAGATTAAAACAATTTACGGCAATAGACCTTGCTCTGATTTCAGACCTGTTTCATTCTGGTCCATAAGGGCTTTTCCTTCTGAATTGTTACCTGTGTTGGCTACTTGTTGGACAAGGCAATTTAATTGATTGCTATTGAAATGAATGGCATCGAAAACAAAATCACTTGGTTTCTGTAATGAATAGTCATTCATCTCTGGCAGCTGTAAGCCTTGGTGTCAAGTAGAAAATCTACTCCAATGTTTAGAAGCAAAGGAACTTTGAAGCAATGAAGAGAGCCATTTCTTCTTTGGTGCCTGTGCCAGCCATGAAAAGAGATAATGTCACTAATCCCACGTTCCATCACTGAATGTGTACATAGTGCTGTTTGTTATACTGCTTCAAGTAGATAACTAAAGTACTTCTTAAATAAGGTGATGGTTTTTGCCTCTATGATCTCTCCAGTCAGTAAGTAAACCTACCCTTGAAGAAGGGTTCTGAAAACAGGTCATTGCACCTGGAATGCTAAATGATTTCCCTCTCTACAGATGCTGCCAGACCCCCTGAGATTTTCCAGGAATTTCTGTTTTTGTTTCAGATTTCCAGCATCTGCAGATCTTTCATTTTTGTTAGTTAACCTACCTCTGTTGGATCAGCTGTTCTTCTCAATTTCTCTTAAGTCATTCAATGAATTAAAACATACTTTCAAACTTTGGTTATTGACTTCTCGGCAAAGTCAGAGGAGAGTAACTATTAAAACTTACATGTATATCGACATATATATCTTCCTGCATATTAGCTTCATGTAGAATGTAATCCTATTTGAAAGAAAAACATAAATGTGACACTCTAGACACTCAGATACTAACACTGAAACATTCCTGAACATCTGTGCATCTTAGGCCTGAAACCACCATCTGCTGTTCAACTGCTTGTGTCAAGCACACTTGACCATCATTAATCAAATCCATTAAGGGCTGTAATGCAAAAGCAATGCTTTGTTATTTTGGAAATATTGACCTCAGTTGCTAAATTACTAATCACCTGTAATTTGCCCAGAGCATACAGGAGTTGTTCCCTTCCAACCCTGGACCATCAAACATTTAGTAACATGGAGGATGGTCCAGGCTTGGGATCTTCAGTGTTGTAGCTATGGCTAGACAGACATTCAAGCACACAGCTGATGGAGAAAAGTGACCAAACATTTACACATGGGACAATGTATAAACAGTGGTATATCATCTGTATCGGCTATGTGCCCTTCTTCCCCTCTGACTCTGTCTCAACATAGTACTGCGTTCACAGCTGGGATGGAGGGAACCTGCGATAGGCTTAGGCTTAGGGTTGGTGTTAAGGTTAGGGTGAAGGTCAGGTTTAGGGTTAGTGTTAGAGTTATGGTTAGGTTTAAGGTTAGGGTTCAGGTTCGGGCTAGGATTAGTGTGAGCATCAGGTTTAGGGTTAGTATTGAGGTTATGGTTATGGTTATGGATTCCGAGTCCTTGGTGTTTTAATGGGTTGACCCTGTCTTGAGGTCTTGACATGCTGATGTGTCTTGCTCAGAGGCAGGTTCATTGTCCAGGGCTTAATCCAAGTGGAAAATTAACCCCAAGAACATTTGAAGTAATGAAGAGTCATTTCTTCTATGGTGGCGGTTAGGGCTAGGATTAGTGTGAGCATCAGGTTTAGGGTTAGTGTTGGGGTTATGGTTATGGTTATGGATTCCGAGTCCTTGGTGTTTTAATGGGTTGACCCTGTCTTGAGGGTCTTGACATGCTGATGTGTCTTGCTCAGAGGCAGGTTCATCGTCCAGGGCTTAATCCAAGTGGAAAATTAACCCCAAGAACATTTGAAGTAATGAAGAGTCATTTCTTCTATGGTGGCTGTGCCAACCATGAAAAGAGATAATGCCACTAATCCCACTTTCCATCATTGAATGTATGTGTAGCCCTTTAGTTATACTGCTTCAAGCCACCTGAGGGGGGCAGGCAGGGTGGAGACGGAATCTCTGGCCACTTCCGGAGTGTCCCAAGAGGAAATGTTTAGCGGCAGGGATCTGTTTGTGGTTCCCCCTTATATATGTGTAATGACTAGCACCACCCTGTCTCCTTGTGAGGAAGGGGCCCCTGGAGTGAACTGCCCCCCTCCTCCCCTCCCTGTCAGCTTGCAGTTGTTGCTGAACACCACTGGCTTGAGTGATGGAGTGTTGTGCTATGCACCGACCCTGCAGATTCTGACAGTACTGGACTGGGTCTCCATAGCAACCTGTCCATTGAGGGAGTCAGATGCTCACCTTGCAAAGGCAGTATGGTACAATCAGCATTGATGCAGCTTGGCCCAGGGTTCGCAACTGCTGCCTATTGGTCTTGTCTCTTCTTGTGTGTGTTGATGCAGTCCTGAATTGTTGATACAGTGGGGTCTTCTCCTGTTTGGGGCTGGGCAGGTGCCCGGGCTGCTGCAATCCTTTGAATGCCAGTGGTGCAGGACATTTGTCCATTGACCAGCTGCGGGGTCATGACAGCGATCTGCTCCTCAGAAGGTGCACCAAGCTCTAATCCAACTAAAGTACCCACCGCGGCATTGGGATCTGAGCTGTTGGGGGACTCAGGAGCCCGTCCTGCTGATACTTCCTCTAAGGGACTTATGCCTACCGCTGAGGAAGTATCCACCTTGGATTGCTGTCCTTTCTTGACCTGGGACACTGTTGGTACCTGCAAAACAGAGAATGCATTGCAAGGGGCCATTGAGAGATTCCTGGGTACTAATGACATCCAAAGATATGTGTGGGACACAGGAAAGTGCTGTTCGGGTAGATGATCAGTCATGATCAAGCTAAATGAAGAAATATGTTTGATGGATTGAATGGCCTACTCCTTTACCAACATTCAAATGTTAAAACACATTGAGAAACATGAACTGACCTTAAGATTGTCGAATTTGATTGAATATTTCCCTCGGAGGCAATCTTAATGGTCTGTTTCATTTTGAAAATTGCTGGTTAGAGCAAGTTTAGACTTTTGCTGCAGCCACTCACTTCATATTTAATGATATGGGCAGGCTTACCACAAACTGTACTTTTAGTTTTTTTATGATTTGGTGTTGAAGGAAACCAATTACCTACTTTGATATTTTCCTTCAGTGCAGTGTTCACTGAGGCACAAATGGTTTACAATACTTCTGGCATCTCAAAATAATTGTTGTATTCAATAAATACTGAGGTTTGCATTACAGTGACCTGCATGGTCAAGGCTTTTCTACTGCAATTTAATGTGGGAAATCTCCCGACTAAGCTGGATGCTGGTGGGACTATCATAGATCATGGAAACTATTTTGTAGCAATGCCAAAATCTGCTGCAGCCTCTTTGTGTTCAGGAGTAAACCGTTCTGTCATATTTCTGTCAAAACATGACAGTTTCTGTTCCAAAGAAGAAGAATCATCAATGATAGATAAATGATTGATTCCTCATTGAAATACTTGGAAGTAGAGACAACACAATACTGCTAACTTCAGACTTCAAAGAGTTTGTTCATTCGAATTCCTGAGCATGCTTGCTCTTATAAATAGAAATGATCTTTCTATTGACAAATGGTAAAATATAGTTGAACCTTCGAGCTTCCTTGACGTGGCCTTGTCTTGGAAAGCCTCATGACATTGTCAGCCTGAGTCCTAGACATTTAAATATCATCAGCTCTGCAATCATTTTAATCATGTTCCTGCCGAGGGCAAATCTTTTGTTGGTGATGAGTCTGCTCAAGACGTTTTGGAGCATTTCGGTGCAAAATGACTTTCCCCCCACCCCCTCACTTTTTTCAGCCTTCAGCTATCGCAATGCCACCACAGTAAACATCTTTTGGCAAATTATGCAAGTAACTAAACAATCCTGAGTGTTGTCAGGATTGACGTTGTGGATCTTTACAGTACTCTCTACGTGGAGGTCCAGATTTTAGAATGTCTGCTGCACACAAAGCTTCACCAACATGAAGGACACGCCTTTAACACTATCTGTGTATCAACAAGTGTCAGAGCAAGAGGAGGAGAATCTAAGGGAGGCATTGGTCACTTGTTCATTTGGCAACTGAAACTTTCAGAGACCAGTTTATTAAGGAGAGCTTCACATATATTCCATCTCAGATATGAAATAATTTTGCAATCTCTGACAACCATTTTTTTTAGCCTAGATCTAACAGTCCCATCACTGTTGTGTATTGCCTCACGAGGAACATACATTTAAGAGAAACAGCATACTAGTGTAGCTTCAAGATACATGCTCATGAACCATGGTGAGTGATCTAAGGTATAAAGATTGCACGCTCCACCTTAAATTAGCATGACATACTAATCGAAGGCTGCTGCTCAGTTTTGATCAAATAGTTTAATGTTAGCCCAAATACTAATGCACCTATGAATGTTTTGTTTGCACTTACTAACTAGTTTGAATAAACAGTTTGCTGGATTCTTCAATTCTATAATATTTGTGCCCAGTTTCTTATGTTGTAAGGGTCTTGCTATCGCAGGTAAAATATCTGCTGGAAGCAAAATCATATCCCAATTGTCGCAATAGTTATCTGTAAAAGATTACAATATCTCACTCATCAATAATTAGAAAAATAACTGAAGACCATCCAAACAACAGTTTTGGACTGTAAAGGGTTTGGACAAAGGGAACATTCCTCACCCTTGAACAGGATCAGTTTTTGTGGATACAGAAAGCTGGAAAATCTGTAAACAGAGCATTATCCACCAAGAAGATAGAGCAAAAATTTATTTGATGAAAAGATAGGCATTTTTACTGCAAATTATTTTTTTAAGATTGGCCTAATTTAAAGAAAGGGAATAATATAAAGCTGCAGTGCACTTTTGAGCTGAGCTGGAGGGGAGTATTCTCTGTTCCAAGCATATAATACATAAGGGACAGTTCATACGAATGCATGAACAAGATCACTTGGCCCTCCAAGCCTGCTTCACCATGCAAGAAAATCGCACAATAACCTCAACTTTACATTATCGTATAGCTCCAATAATCTTTCATCCCTTTTAGAATCAAGACCCTATCTACCTCTGCCTTAAAAAATGTTTAAAGATCCAGCATCCACTGACTTTTGAGGAAGAGATTTTCAAAGAATTACAACTCAAAGAGAGAGAAAACAACATCTTCTTGCTATTATAAATGGGCACCTCTTTATTTTTAAACTATGACTCCTAGTTCTAGATTCTCCTCCGAGAGGAAACATCCTTTCCACATCCACCTGACCAAGTTCCCTCAGGATCTTATGTGGACCAATGAAGTAATGTTTGACTCTTCTAAACTGTAGAGGATACAGGCCAAGCTTGTATAGCCGTTCCTCCTAAGGCAATCTGCCCGTTCCTGCTATTAGTCTAGTAAACCTTCCAATGTATTAACATACTTCTATAAGTGTATTGGGAAGCACTGTACACAATACTCACCAATGTTCTGTATAAGTGAAGCACAGGCTCCTTACATTTGAATTCAATTTCCCTTACAATGAAACATAAGATTTTGCTAGTTATCCTTATTACTTACTGCACCTACATATTCATATTTTGTGATTCATTCACCAGGACACTGAGATGTCTCTGCATCTCAGACCTCTGGAACTTCTAGCCATTTAGATGGAATGCTTTTATTTATTCTTGCTGCTAAAATGGACAATTTCATAATTTCCCACATTATTCTCAGTTTGACAGATCTTTGCCCATTCATTTAACCTATCTATATCCAAAGAACTCCAATAAACTCAGAGATGGACAGGACTAGCAGCTTAATGTTCTAAGGTATGAATGCTACAGGAAGGATAGAAAGTTGGGGGTGGGGTGGGGGTGGGTGGGGGCGGGGTAAGAGAGAAGGGGAAGTGACATTTTTGATTTTGGATAGCATTACTGCTATACTTAGGGAGAATATTCCTGGGAATACATCCAAAGAAGTTAATTGGATGGAATTGAGAAATAAGAAAGGGATGATCCCCTTATTGAGATTATACTATAGACCTCCCCCACCCCCCACCTCCCCAATAGCCAATGGTAAATTCAGAAACAAATTTGTAAGGAGACCTCAGTTATCTGTAAGAATAATAGGGTGGTTATGATAGGGGATTTTAACTTTCCAAACATAGACTGGGACTGCCATAGTATTAAGGGTTAAGGTGGAGGGGAATTTGTTAAATGTGTACAAGAATATTTTCTGGTTCAGTATGTGGATGTACCTACTAGAGAAGGTACAAAACATGACCAACGTTTGGGAAATAAGCCAGGGCAGGTAACTGAGGTGTCAGTGCGGGAGCACTTTGGGGCCAGCGACCCAAATTCGAATAGTTTGAAATAGTGATGGAAAAGGGTAGACCGGATTTTAAAGTTGAAATTCTAAATTGGAGCAAAGCCAATTTTGACGGTGTTCGGCAAGAACTTTCAAAAGTTCTTTTGGGACAGATGTTCACAGGTAAAGGGATGGCTGGAAAATGGAAGCCTTCAAAAATGAGATAATGAGAGTCCAGAGACCGTATATTCCTGTTAGGGTGAAAGGCAAGGCTGGTAGGTATAGGGAATGCTGGATGAGTAGAAAAAATGAGGTTTTGGTTAAGAAAAAGGAGGAACCATAAGTCAGGTATAGACAGCAGAGATCAAGTGAATCCTTAGAAGATAATAGGGGTATAGTAGGAGTATACTTTAAGAGGGAATTCAGCAGGGCAAAAAAGGGATATGCGATAGCTTTGGCAAATAGGGTTAAGAAGAATACAAAAGGATTCTATAAATACATTAAGGACAAAAGAGTAACTAGAAAGAGAATAGGGCCCCTCAAAGATCAGACAGGTGGCCTATGTGGAACCGCAGGAGATGGGGGAGATACTAACCAAGTATTTTGCATCAGTGTTTACTGTAGTGAAGGACATGGAAGATATAGAATGCATGCAAATAGTTAGTGACATCTTGAAAAATATCCATATTACAGAGGAGGAGGTGCTGGATGCCAAAAAATGCATAAAGATGTATAAATCCCCAGGATCTGATCAGGTGTACCCTAGAACTCTGTGGGAAGCTAGAGAAGTGATTGTTGGGCCTCTTACTGAGATATTTGTATCCTCGATAGTCACAGGTGAGGTCCCGGAAGACTGGAGGTTCGCTAACATGGTGCCACTGTTTGAGAAAGGTGGTAAGGAAAAGCCAGGGAACTATAGATCAATGAACCTGAAATCAGTGATGGGGAAGTTGTTGGAGGAAATCCTGAGGGACAGGATTTACATGTATTTGGATTTGTAAGGCCTAATTATGGATATTCAGCATGACTTTGTGCATGGGAAATCATTCTCACTGACCTGATTGAGTTTTTTTGAAAAAGTAACAAAGAGGATTGATGAGAGCAAAATGGTGGACATGATTGACATGGACATCTGTAAGGCATTTGACAAGGTTCCTCATGGTAGACTGGTTAGCAAGGTTAGATCACATGGACTACAGGGAAAACTTGCCATTTGGATACAGAACTAGCTTGAAGGTACAAGACAGAGGGTGGTGGTGGAGAGTTGCCTTTCAGACTGATAGCCTGTGACCAGTGGTGTGCCACAAGGATCAGTACTGGGTCCACTGTTTTTCATCATTTATATAAATTAGTTAGATGTGAACATAAGAGGTAAAGTTAATAACTTTGTAGATGACACCAAAAGTGGAGGTGTAGTGGACAGCGAAGAAGGTCACCTCAGAATACCTCAGGGATCTTGATCAGATGGGCCAAGGAGTGGCAGATGGAGTTTAATTTAACTAAATGTGAGGTGCTGCCCTTTGGAAAGGCAAAACAGGGCAGGACTTATACACTTAATAGTAATGTCCTGGGGAGTGTTGCTGAACAAAGAGACCATGGAGTGCAGGTTCATAGTTCCTTGAAAGTGGAGTCCTAGATAGGATAGTGAAGAAGACATTTGATATGCTTTCCTTTCTTGGTCAGACCATTGAGTGTAGGAGTTGGGAGGTCATATTGCTGTTGTACAGGACATTAGTTAGGCCACATTTGAAATATTGTGTGCAATTCTAGTCTCCCTTCTATCGGAAGAATGTTGTGAAACTTGAAATGGTTCAGAAAATATTTAAAAGGATGTTGCCAGGATTGGAGGGTTTGAGCTATAGGGAGAGACTGAATAGGCTGGGACTGTTTTCCCTGGAGCGTCGGAGGCTGAGGGGTGATCTTATTGAGGTTTATAAAATCATGAGGGGCATGGATAAGGATAAATAGACAAAGTCTTTTCCCTGGGATAGGCAAGCCCAGAGCACAAGGGCATAGGTTTATGATGAGAGGGGAAAGATATAAAAGAGACTTAAGGGGCAACATTTTCACTCAGAGGATGGCACGTGAATGGAATGAGTTGCCAGAGGAAGTGGTGGAGGCTGTTACAATTGCAACATTTAAAAGGCATCTGGATTGGGCATATGAATATGAGGGGTTCAGAGGGATATGGGTCCAAGTGCTGGCAGATTGGACTAGATTAGTTTAGCATATCTGGTCGGCATGGACGCGTTGGACCGAAGGGTCTGTTTCCGTGCTATATGTCTCTATGACTCTATAACAGCAGTATGAAGCTTGTGATTAGTGAGGCTTTCAATGTTAGATGGAGTCATAGAAACAGATCCTTTGGTCCAACTATCTATGCTGACCAAGCTTCTCAAACTAAACTAGTCAAATTTATCTGTGTTTGGCACATATTCTCCTAAACCTTTCTTATTTCATGTACCTATCTAAATGCCTTTTAAATGTTGTAACTATACCTACAACTGCCACTTCCTCTGGCAGTTCATTTCACATATGAACCACTCTCTGTGTGAAGCTGTTGCCCCTTAGGTCCCTTTTAAATCTTATTCCTTTCACCTTAAAAATATGGTCCCTAGTTTTGAGCTTCCGCATCAAGGGAAAAGACCTTTGGTATTCACCTTATCTATGTACCTCATGATTTTATAAACCTCTATAAGGTAATCCCTCAACCTCCCAAGCTCCAGTGAAAAAAAGTCCCAGCCTATCCAGTCTCTCCTCATAATCAGATCTTCAAGTCCCAGCAAATTCCTGGTAATTCATTTCTGAACCGCTTCAATTTATAATATCCTCCCGACATAAGGTGGCCAGAACAGTGCACAACTCAGAAAGTGACCTCACCAACGACCTGTACAACTTCAATATGATGACCCAAATACTATACTCGGTGGTCTGCACAATGAAGACAAGCATGCTAACTGCCTTATTCAACATCCTATGAATTGAGACTAAAAGTTTAGTATTCCTAACTTGACCAATCTAGTGAGGTCACAGAGCTTTGTAACATTTCCTCACTTTAAGCTTCCATGGTTTTACAAACTGTGCCATCGCGTTTTATTGTTGGCATGGTTGATGCCTGAAGTGTAGGGAGGAGAATGTAACTTCTTGTGTCCACATCCTGCACCTGTACCTCTGGGCCATATGCAATCACTTTGTATTTTCTCAATTTTTGCATATATTCATGCTAAAGTATTTTCTTCATGTTTGTACAACTTCACCTCATGTTTGTTATTCAGCTGGTCGTACATTCATCTCTGGTTAAGGAGATAATGTGGATTCACAGATCCTCAACATCCATATACTTAATCTAATAAACTAAAGTAAGAGCTCAGTGACAGTATGAAAAATGATTCAGTTTTGGAAGTTCTGCCTTCTACATGAGACATTAAACCTCGAGCCTGTCATAGAATCATAGAGATGTACAGCATGGAAATAGACCCTTTGGTCCGACTTGTCCATGCCGTTCAGATATCCTAAACTGATATAGTCCCTTTTGCCAGCACTGGCCCATATCCCTCTAAACCCTTCCGATTCATGTACCCATCCAGGTGCCTTTTAAATGCTGTAATTGTACCAGCCTCCACCACTTCCTCTGGCAGCTCATTCCACACACGCACCACTCGCTGCATGAAAAAGTTGCCCCTTTGGTCCCTTTCATATCTTTCCCCTCTCACCCTAAACCTATGCCCTCTAGTTCTGCATTCCCCTAGCCCAGGGAAAAGACTTGGTCTATTTATCCTATCCATGCCCCTAATGATTTTATAAACCTCTTATATAAAGGTCACCCCTCAGGCTCCGATGCTCCAGGGAAAACAGTCCCAGCCTATTCAGCCTCTCCCTGTAGCTCAAATCCTCCAACCCTGGCAACATCCTTGTAAAATTTTCTGAACCATTTCAAGTTTCACAACATCCTTCTGATAGGAAGGAGACCAGAATTGCACACAATATCTAAAAGTTGCCTAACCAAAGCCCTGCACAGTCACAACATGACCTCCCAACTCCTACACTCAGTGGTTTGACCAATAAAGGAAAGCATACCAAATGCCTTCTTCACTATCCTATCTATTCTCTTAGGTAGATGTAAAAGGTTGATGATGCTACTTTGAAGATAAACACTGGAGTTATCAGCAGCATCCTGGTCAATATTTATCCTTCAATCAACATCACAAAGAACAATTACCTGGTCATTATTATTTTTGGATATGGGGAATCGTCTTTGTATAGGTTAGCTGTTACATTTTGCTACTGCATAACAACTACTCTTCAAATGTATTTTATTGTTGTAAAGTGCTTTGGTAATACAAGCTTATTTGTCAATAGTATTTTCCAGCAGAATACCGAAGTGCTGAAAAATGTGTTAAAAATCACATAACACCAGGGTTATAGTCCAACAGGTTTATTTAGAAGCACTAGTTTTCTGAGCGCTACTCATTCGTCAGATGGTTGTTGAGTATAAGATCATAGGACACAGAATTTATAGCAAAGGTTTAGTGTGGTGTAACTGAAATTATATTTTGAAAAAGACCTGAATTGTTTGTTTAGTCTCTCATCTTTTAGAATGGGCATGTTGGTTTCAGTTCTTTTCAGGTAAATTATGAATGTCTTCCACCTTGACAGTAATCACATTTTTTCATTTTCTCCTTCTCTGCTATATACAATTTTGTATGGCTTTACAGACATCTGACTGGACATTAATTCCTTCATTCCTCTATTTCTTTTTGCTTTATGTTTGCATTTGGAAAATGTGAGGTCATTAAAAGTAACATTGAAAACACCATTATCACAATGTGATGAATTTCAATCCATATTTACGTTCAGACAACAACATCAGTGCATTCCCAAAAAGCAGCATTTTAAAAATTCAGTTGATGATTAGACACAATTTTACAAGTGTTACATATTCTTAGAATTACAGTGCAACACATTTGCCATTAAGCTTGAAGGACTGGGAGTGTCGTTGATTCATTCACTTCTCTCTCATGTTTAGTTTTGTTTCAAACCTAACTGAGGCTGTTGTGGTGAAAGCCTCATTTACCAGTTAACTAAAAGACTATATGTAAATGAAACTTGATAGTCCCAAATTAATTCCAGTTGAGAATGAATACAAACAACAAAGGTGTTCCAGTTTTGAGATCAATTCAGCAATTCTTTTTTTCAGGAGAGGTCACAGACACAAGCGAATACTTTGTTAAGATTGATGCAAGATCAGAGGAACTTTGTTTGTTTCTAGCTTTGTGGTAATCTCTCAACCCAGAACATGTTGATACCAACAGTATGTACCTGGATTCGAAACACCTGCTCGCTATCAACCATCCTCTTTATTTATTCTACTTTTAATTGTCGCAGCTTCAAAGGTATTTATTAGGCTTCTAGTTTCCTATTGCCTATTGTATGTCATTTATTTTTAACGTAGTGTCAATGTGAAATAAAATTTTTAAAAATGCTTATTCAGATGAACACTATTTTATTAATGGCACAAAATCTACTTGAAGTTATTCCTGCTGGGTTATTGTTAAATTTGCCAGAAACGTGGCAACAAGTTCATTTACTGAGACTGAAATTTGGACTTGTTACTCATCATCAACCAAACCAAAGCATTCTGCTTGACTGACATCCAATCCAGCACCTTAAATAGTCTCTCCTTCCACCAGCGTTCATTGCATCTGAACTATATAGCATCTATAAGATGTGCTGCAGCAACTTGTTGAAGCCTATTTTAAACAGACCTCAAAGTTTGTCCTTTGCACCCAGAAGGACAAGTTCAGCAAGTTTACACAGAAGAACCACCATCTCCAGTCTCTCTCCAAGTCACACAGCATCCTGATCTCATTGAGAAATCAGAAGCATCCATTGGGTGTTAAACTGTGGAGTGCGTGGTGGCAGAGTGATGGATGGGGCTTGAACTGGCAGCTACCCTGTATTTGGAATTGTATCCACACTACTGGTGCAGCAGATGGTTGAGCAGGCTGGGAAATACCACCTATCCAGTGTTGAATTTGAAATAATTGTTACCCAGGAGGTACACATCTTCAATGAACGTTCAAAGAAATAAAATGGGAAGTTGATGTGCTGATTGCAGGATTATGTTCAGGATTTAGACTTGTTTTCTGGTTTACACATTGTGTGTGTCACTGACTAAGATTCTCACCTTCCAGATAACACTGTCAGAAGTCACACAACACTAGGTTATAGCCCACCAGGGTTACTTAAAATAACAAGTTTTTGAATTTCTGCTGCTTCATCAGGTGAAGGAGCAGCGATCCAAATATGTTAAGTAAACTTGTTGGACTATAATCTGGTGTTGTGTGAATTTAGACATTGTCCACCCTAGTCCAACACTGGCACCTCCATATCATGGTCCAGAAAATCCAAACCTCTTTGTTTTAAGGATTTGCAAATCATCCTATATTATTCTAAATGATAGCATCTACAGGTTTGCTATTTGCAGTCCTCATAATTTAAGCTCTAATAACGTTCTGGTGAAGCTGCGTAATATGCCTTCCAAATTCATTATGTCTTCCTGTGATGCAACAATCAGAGCAAATTCTTTGTACCTGATGGTGTCTGTTTAGGGAACTATACACTTGGAGAATCACTTGCTGATTTTAATCTTGAGAACACTGGAGATAAAGGTTAACATTCCTTCCAATGGCTTTGCACAAACTTCCAGAGATTTTCATTTGCAAAGATCCAAATCCCTTTGAGCTCCTCAACTTGAACCTCTCACCATTAAAGGTTTGGGTTTCATAGAGTTTTTGGCACAGAAACAGATCATTCAGCTAAACCGGCCAATGCAAGTGTTTACATTTAATATGAACCTTCTCTCATTCTCCATCGACTGATCTTTATCAGTGTATACTTCCATTGTTTCTTCTCTGATATCCCTTGTAATATGAAGCTATTGCAGCGAGTTCCACATTCTCACCACTCTCTGAGCAACAAAATTTATTCTAAAATTTGTTATTGTATTTATAAATGACCATGGCAGTTGGGATGCCAAGGCAATGGAGGCGAGTGCTGGAAAATAGGATTAGAAGAATTGGATGGTTATTTTTGACTCACATGCTGCCAAAGAGCTAAAGGACCTTTTTACTGTGCTGTGGATGTCTCTGACTCCATGCCATATTTGTGGCCCTAATCTAATCTTCTGCACAACAACCTTGTGCATAAAGATCCACCAATCTTCCATCTAAAATAAATATGTTCTAGGAACACTTGTGGGTCAGACAACAGCCATGGAACCATTCTAATAAAGGAGCTTGGGAACTATTCTGCTTCTCCTTCCACAGATGCAGTCTGACCTACACAGTATTAGGAGCAATTTTTGCTTTAATTTCAGACTTCCAGAATCTGCAACGTTTTGCTTTCCACAACTCCTTTCAGACTGACATTTAAGACAAAATTTGAAGTGAATTTTTTTGAGTCAGCTAACTATATTTTAACTCGGCAGCAAGAACTAGCAAGCTGAGAGAGAGAAAAGATTTCTTTTATCACTCTCTGCTGGCCTTGCTCACTGGTTTTGTCACATCTATTTCTTATGAAAATTAATGGCTTTCAGTTGCTACTGAGATGAAAGACAGTTTTATGACTGAATTTGCATGAAAGGTCTCCTTCCAAGAATATGGAGGTCGCTTAGCAAGGGATGTGATAACTTCATCAGAATGGTCTGGCCTAATAAACAGCATAGTTTATGAATTTTCACATTGTTAGGATACCTTCCTGCAGTTCTCCCCCCTCTATCACCATCCCTTCTCATCACTGCTGTATCTGGCTTTAATTCTGCCATCAGCAATACTCACTTCTTTTTATAATGATGTTCCAAGTGTTTATAAGATTAGACTTCACCGTGATATAATACATACATTTGTCTGTCAAATATGAGGTGATCAGATTTAATAGTTTTCACCATTAAAAGACTGCTGGTGATATTCAGACTGATTCTCTCCAGTCCAAAAAAGTGATTAGTTGCCAAGGCCTGTATAGATTCCTTTCCAATTTTCTCCATCTTTCATTCAAAGTAGGTCATGTAAACAAAAGGACCTAAATAGAAGAAAAAGAGATGTGAAAGCCCTGTGGAAAATTCATTAATAAAATGACAATGTCTCCTGTTTGATGTTAAATTACTTCTCACCAATTGGCAGTAAGTCATCTATTTGCTTACAGGCTTATTTTTAAGCAGATTGGTTTTCGTGTGTGAAAAAAATCATTTCTTAAAGGCAAATTAAGAACTCTCAAATTGAGACTGCAGCCTTCCATGATATTTTATTGGATGAGTTATTACAATGTAGATACATACAACGAGTGTGGGCCCAGAGGTGAGAGATGGCGCTAGAGCGTGGCCACGTTGATGTTGATGGGCCCAGTGCAGGACTCGAGGTTGTGATGGTGGCATCAGCATTGATGGCGGCTCTGATGCCAGTGTTGTTTCAAAGGGTCACGCTCTTGGATTTCGTTCAGGAAGGTTGTGGACTCCGATAACTTTCTTGGTTGCAAGATGGCAATGATGGTGGTGAAGTGGGCACAACAGAGAGCAATGGTGCTGGAACATGGTGACTTCCACATTGGTGGGTCTGGCACAGGATTCACGAGGAGGTGACATTGGCAGCACCGTGGCATCAAGACTCATGGTGGCATTATTCTTTTTTATTTTATAACTCCTTTTTATGCCTTCACAGTTTTGTTGCAGCACTCACAAAAAAACCCTGTGCCATTGTTGAAATGTTGGAAACAGTTGTAAAGTGGGAGTTGTGTAAATATGAAAGTCCAGTTTTAGTCCACATTTTGGAAGTTAATAGTTTATAAGCATGATATAAATTTACCTAAAGGCATTGGATCAGAGTTTTTTTGATCAGGCCCTGCAGAATTCTTCAGGTGACCATTTCCATAGTGTGCTTTATCTCTTTTACCAAGATGGTGTCTTGCACTGAAGACAGGCTAAACTAGTACACCAGCAGATATGCTCATATTGACTACTTTGAGATCTCTTTAGGGGAATACCTTAACCTGCTACCTTGGGTAAGCTTCTATGCTGGTGGCCTGTAAATGACATGGACTTGTTGGTCTGTATTGTCACTTGGCCAAAGCTGAAGGATTAATTTTCTGCACAACAATGCATAATATTTTCATGCTTATGTATTATTTTCTTAAGAATCCCCTCATTCTGATCATATAATTGAAGCCACATGTGCTACAGTTGTAACCAAGGAAAAATAAAACATGGAAATTACAAGTACCCTCCTTTACCAAAGGCCTTCAACATGACATAGATGCTTAGCTTAAGCCAGATGAATCCCATGATGTTGTTTGTAGATTACCACCCAAACAATATTTCCATTAACAGTGTGATTCCAAAATGTTTCTTACGGAAGTGAAATCATAAACAACACAACAAGGTCAACAGGATATCTGGACCCTTAGTTAACAGTGGGAATTGAGCATCTACGTAACCAATGAGGCTTAGAGCTGGAGTACTGGACCTAATGATGGCAATGGGGCTTCCAACTAATTGGCTGGAGAGCTCCACATCACCCCCTTTCTGATAAGGCTGGATGGATTAAGTGCCTCTTATCCATTGGACAGTTGAGCAATAGTGGGCGGCACGGTGGCACAGTGGTTAGCACTGCTGCCTCACAGCGCCAGAGACCCGGGTTCAATTCCCGACTCAGGCGACTGACTGTGTGGAGTTTGCACGTTCTCCCCGTGTCTGCGTGGGTTTCCTCCGGGTGCTCCGGTTTCCTCCCACAGTCCAAAGATGTGCACGTCAGGTGAATTGGCCATGCTAAATTGCCCATAGTGTTAGAAAAAGGGGTAAATGTAGGGGAATGGGTGGGTTACGCTTCGGCGGGTCGGTGTGGACTTGTTGGGCCGAAGGGCCTGTTTCCACACTGTAAGTAATCTAATCTAATCTAATAGGCCTTCTCCTGTACCAAGAACACCAAGGGGACAAGGCCTGCCCACAAGGTCAGTTCACTAATCAGAAGCTGTAATAAGTGAAGTCATAGCTTTCATTGGATCCAGCTATTCAATGCCAACTCTCTCAATGAGGCTCTGAATGTCTGTGAATGAAGGAGCCCCTGGATTCTTGTTTCATTCCTGTGTTTCCTGTATGTTGAGTCCCCCGCCCCACTGAGGGCCTTGCGTGGGCTTTATTAGATGACATAACAATCTGATGGACTGGGAAAGTTGTTAATGTGTCTTCCTGTGATGAACTTAGACAAGATGGAGGTCTGCACCCACCTCCATCATGCCTAACTAGATTAATCCACACATCCCATGCACCATTCCCCAATACAGAGAGGGAAGGCAAGAGTGGATTAATAGAACCACAGGATTGTTATGGTGCAGAAGGAAGCCATCCAGCCCATCATGCTTGCATTGGCTCTTCAAACGAGCTTCATTACCTCACGTCAATCATTTGTTTTCTCACGATATCCTTACACATTATTTCTACCTAAATAATCATCCAATGCCCTAGAAAAAGAAGATGAATAAATATTTCAAATCTGAGGTTTCTAACGCCTCTATCAACAATTGAGTACATGCAGGAATCAGATGGAACACTTTCAACTGTTGCCGCACTGGAACAAAGCGATTGATTGGGTCTTGCATTGACAATTATCACATTGTTAAAGAGATACAGGTGAAAATCCTTTATCCGAACATCCAAAAACTGAAAAGCTCTGAAATCCAAAGTTTTTTTGTGAATTGTTTTTTTCTCATTAACAAGATTGTTTGGCAAGCAAACAAGTTAGCCCAAGTCAACACTCACTTGATGCGTGTCACTCAGATGTGACGTTGGGGGAGGGGGTCGTAGCCAAGCATGTTCTTAGTTAGAAGTCTGCTTCTGTGGTAAGACTTTTTAAAAATTTCACCATTAAACTGTCACATTCTGCAACCCAAAAATTCCGAATTCCGAATTCCGAAAAGCAGCTGGTCTCGAGCATTTCGGATAAAGGATCTTCAACCTGTACTCAGACTCTCCCTGTCAGGAAATACACAGTCAGCCCTGCCACAAAATCCTGCCCTGTCTGAAAGCAATTCTCAGAGCAAATTTACTAAAAGATATCTCTCATACAATGTGAACATTTCCCGTACTCACTCAGAGTGACAGTGAGTTTGGTCCCTGCTCTGAAGATCAACTTGTTACCAGCTATAGCATACCACAGTAACAATTTGCCTGACAAAAACTCATTCCCCACTCCCAAACAATATTGTGCACAATTGTCATTTTTTAAAAAAAAAGATAGTCAGACTCATAATTACCAAAATGAACTGTTTCTACTGAGTTTGATGTTCAGTTACTATGCAAATCCGATAAATTCTTGAACATGCTTAGGGCAGAATATTGCTTGTGAAAACAAGCTGGAAATCAATCAGTTCTGGAAATTCACAGCTCAACTCTTAATTACTTGATCTTGTGGAATGATTTCTAACTTCATAATATTTTCCAACATGAACATATTTCATTGTTCCGGTAAAATCCAATTCATAATCGTAGCAATGGGACATGGATTAGCAACAAAACGTTATAGGTTGGCCACATGTTAACGCAGCCTGAGTCTTTACTTTAGAATGACACCAGTTGAGGTTATCTTTTCTCAAGGACTCTCATATCTTTCAACCGGAGAGAAAAAGTACCATTCATTGACTGATACGAGACTTCAGTGCTATTTCTGATGATGGTAAACTTATGCATTTAATGTTTGTTACAGTTTTGATCTTGCTCTATTTAAAAAAAATCCCTCTTCCTATATCTTAGCTTCTGAAATATTCCATACAAAGAAAAGTAACACTATCTAATCCCTACAGAACAACTATTTGCTGACATAAAAAATAATGCCTTAAGAGTGAAAGTCTGAAAACAATGCTACCCAAGCCTTCTGCTATTTTACAGGACATAGCAGGCAGGGCGGCGGTAGACGTCCAGTACGTGGCCACCGCCATCCGACGCCTCAAAACGGCGGTGCTCGGACCCGACGTCGTGCACCAGTTGGAGGACGCTCAGGTGTGCGGTGGGATCCCGTCCGCGCTCACCCCAGCCTGGACGGAATTTCACATTGGCCCCAAGGTCCCGTACTTCCCGCGGGAGCCTGTGCCCCACAACCTGAGCCGCCTCCGAAATTTTAATTTTGTTTTGTTTAGGGAGGTGGAGAGAAAGGCCCTGTATCGACTGCTGCTGCACACCATCCACCTCTTCTCCCTCATCTACCGTCCGGACACGCCTTGGCGTGCCCATTTGCCACCGGGCTGTGGGGATCCCCAGTGGAGGGCTCTCTACGTGGGAGTCCTCCCCCTTTCTCTCGGGGATCTGGGGTGGGGGGTGCTGCACGCAGCAGTCCCCTGCAACCGCAGATTGCGGTGGTTCACGGACTCCCAGCCCAACTGCTTGTTCTGTGGCGCTGTGGAGTCCGTGGACCATGTATATATTGGGTGTGGGCGTTTGCACTCCCTTTTTGATTTTCTTAAAAACCTCCTCCTCTGCTTTTGGTTGCACTTCAGTCCCACACTCCTGATCTTCGGGCACCCGGTACGGAGGAGGGAGGGCAGGTCTGAAGACCTCTTCGTGGGTCTGCTCCAGGGCCTGGCCGAACTGGACATAAACAGGTCCAGGCAGCGGGCCATGGAGGGGTCATAATGACCGACTGCCAGCTCCTCTTCCGCGGTTATGTTAGAGCCCGGGTGTCCTTGGAGAAGGAGCACGCGGTATCGACCAACACCCTGGAGTTGTTCAGGGAAAGGTGAGCGTTGCAGGGAGTGGAGTGCATTATTTCCCCCTCCAACTCTATTTTGATTTAATTCCTGCCCTCCCCTTCACTGTTTGATCACACAACATTGCCTTTTGTGAAGGGCACTGCTTGTCACTGGCCACTCGGGTGTTTCCTTTTTTCCTGGTGGTGGAAATTGAATAAAGATTTGTACACCTTGTGTCTCTCAAAGAAAAAAAAGAGAAAAAAAAATAAACAGGCATGTAGCCTGTGTCCCACAACCTGAGCCACCTCTGGAATTTTAATTTTGTCCCTTTTAAGGACGTAAAAAGGTGGGCCCTGTATCAGTCCCCTGCAACCGCAGATTGCGGTGGTTCACGGACTCCCAGTCCAACTGCTTGTTCTGTGGTGCTATGGAGTCGTGGACCATGTATATATTGGGTGTGGGCGTTTGCACTCCCTTTTTGATTTTCTAGAGAACCTTCTTTTCTGTTTTTGGTTGCACTTCAGTCCCACGCTTCTGATCTTTGGGCACCTGGTACGGAGGAGAGAGGACAGGTCTGAAGACCTCCTCGTGGGTCTGCTCCTGGGCCTGGCCAAACTGGCCATAAACAGGTCCAGGCAGAGGACCGTAGAATGGGTAATTAGGGCCGACTGCCTGCCTCCTTTCTGCGGCTATGTCTGTGGCTGAGTGTATCTGGAGAAGGAGCACCCAGTGTCAACCAACTCCCTCTAGCTGTTAAGGGAAAGGTGGGTGCCGCGGGGAGTGGAGAGTATTATTTCCCTGTCCAATTCTACTTTGACTTATCCCTGCTCTCCCCTTCACTGTGTGATCTTGCAGCATTGCCCTTTGATGTGAAGGGCACTGCTTGTCACTGGACACTTGGGTGTTTCCTTTCTTCCTGGTGGTGGAATATAAATAAAGATTTAAACATTTGTTGTTCTTCACTTGCCCTACACCTGCACACACACAACATGGGTGCTGGGGAAAACTAAACACCACCACAGTTAGCTGATAGAGTGCAGGAAGTTTAAAAAAAAAGCGAGCAGGGCAGCAGTAGATGTCCGGTTCATGGCCACTGCCATTCGATGCCTGAAGATCGTGGTGCTTGGACCCGACATAATGCACCAGTTGGAGGATGCTCAGGTGTGCAGTGGAATCCTGTCTGTGCTTACTCCTGCCCGGACGGAGTTTCACATTGGTCCCAAGGTCCTGTACTTCCCAAGGAGCCTGTGCCCCACAACCTCATCTGCCTCCGGAACTTTAGTTTTGCCCCCTTCAGGGACGTATCACGGCAGGCCCTGTATCGACTTCTGCTGCACACCGTCCACCTCTTCTCCCTCATCCACCATCCAGACATGCTTTGGTGTGCCCATTCATCACCGGGCAGTGGGGATCCCCAGTGGAGGGCTCTCTGTGCTAGGGTCCTCCCCCTTTCTCTTGAGGATCTGGGGTGGAGGGTGCTGCACGCAGTGGTCCCCTGCAACCGCAAATTGTGGTGGGCCTCCCAGCCCAACTGCTTGTTCTGTGGTGCTGTGGAGTCCGTGGACCATGTACATAGGGGGTGTGAGCTTTTGCACACCCTTTTAGTTTTCTTGTTTTTGGTTGCACTTCAGTCCCACGCTCCTGATGTTTGGGCACCCGGTGCAGAGGAGGGAGGGTAGGTCAGGGGATCTCCGGTGGGTCTGCCTCTGGGCCTGGCTAAACTGGCCATAAACAGATCCAGGAGCGGGCTGTGGAAGGGGTCGCTATGGCTGATTGCCTGCCCCTCTTCTGCGGTTACGTTCGAGCCCTGGTGTATCCGGAGAAGGAGCACGCAGTGTCCACCAACACCCTTGAGCTGTTCAGGGAAAGGTGGGCACTGCAGGAAGTGGAGCGCTTTATTTCCCCTTCCAACTCTATCTTAATTTAATCCCTGCCATCCCCTTCACTTTTTTGATCATGCAGCATTGCCCTTTGATGAGAGGGGCACTGCTTGTCACAGGCCACTCGGGTGTTTCCTTTCTTCCTGCTGGTGGAAATTGAATAAAGATTTGTACACCTATTGTCCTTCTCTGTCTCTCACACCTGCACACACATGCCATGGGTGCTGGGGAAAGTATAAGCACTACCACAATGAGACGGTAGTGTGGGGAAATTTTAAAAAAAATAACAAGGAGATTTAGAGTCTCCTCAGTATTACTGCTGCCATTGGTTTTTGCTTTTTTGGGGGAGAAACCGGATTCCTGAACTGGCTGAATTATATAGCCAGTTTTTTAACTGGCATTCCTTTTCTTTTTTTTTGGCAACCAGAAACAGAGGAGAAGGTATTCCAGTAAACTGGAAAGGGAGTGCAAAAGCCTACACCCCATATGTACCTGGTCCATAGACTCAACAGCATTACAGAAGTCCCCTGTTTATATTTTTTCACCCCCACACTACTGCCTAACTGTGGTAGTGCTGGCATTCCTTTTCTATTGAGAACTGATTTCTAAACTGCCTGACCTACCCAGTCAACGTGTTTCATGTATTTTTCAGTTCTCATTAGGGAACTGTTGTTCCACTGGCTGGTTATAGCCTGTGTGTTACTCTTTCAGTCTGATTTTGTGACAGGGCTTAGCCCCTGCATTCTGGTTTTCTTTGTTTTTATTGCATGTGTTTTCACTTTTTTGATGTTTGGACTGAGCCCTCGTGAGAAAATATATCTTTCCGGATGAGCAATTCCTGTGGGTAGTCCTGGCCCGTGATGGTGGACTAGGCCTCTGTAAAGACTGAACATCTGAATGGAAGTTTGCTCGCTGAGCTGGAAGGTTTGTTTTCAGACATTTCGTCACCATACTACGTAACATCTTCAGTGAGTCTCTGGATGCAGCACTAGTGGTGTAGCCTGCTTTCTATTTATGTGTTTGGGTTTCCTTAGATTGATGATGTAAATTCCTCTGGTGACATTATTTTCTATGGTGATGTCATTTCCTGTTCTTTTTCTCAGGGGGTGCTAAATGGGATCCAAGTCAATGTGTTTGTTGATAGAGTTCCGGTTGGGATGCTATTCTTCTAGGAATTGTCGTGCATGCCGCTATTTCACTTGTCCTAGGATGGATGTGTTGTCCCAGTCAAAGTGGTATCCTTCCTCATCGATACATAAGGATACTAGTGATACTGCATTAGAACATTATTTCAATGAGCCACCACACACTGCAGCACAGAGGAACTACAAAGAGCAGAGGAAAATCACCTATACAGTGTATTAAAAAAAAGAGTACCCAATGAGCACAGTCCACCGATTTCTCAGCAACAAATCCAAACTAGCAGACAAAATGCATCCAGAAAGCTTAGCCACTCTCTCCTACATCAAAGACATCTTGGAAATGACTGCCAGACTACTCAGGCCTCTTGGCACCATGTTAGTCCCACAAACCCAGCAACACACTAAAACAGCAGCTAATGAACTTGAAAGACCCTGTACAGACAACATACAAAACTTTTGTCATTTACAAAATACTTTGTAACAAATATAGGCAGACAAACAGGCAGAAAACTAGCCACCAGGATGCACGAACATCAACTAGCCACAAAAAGACATGACCCTCTCTCACTAGTATCCTTACATACGGATGACAAAGGGCACCACTTCGACTGGAACAACACATCCATTCTAGGACAAGCCAAACAGAGACACACACGAAAATTCCTAGAAGCATGGCATTCCAACCAAAACTCTATTAACAAACACATTGACTTGGATCCCATTTACCACCACCTGAGAGAAAGAACAGGAAATGATATCACCACAAGAAATGACGTCACCAGATGAAATGACATCACCAACCCAGTGCCGGAAGGTGCATCAGGGCGGACAGAGTGCCGGAAGGGGCATGGGGCGGGCTGCATCAGAGTGGCCGGAAGGTGTGAGGGACGGGTGGGTTTCTGGGAGGGGGGGTTGTTCTGCATCCTATGTACTTCTTAAAATCTAATTGGACTGTCTTGTATGTATTTGTTACTGTTACTGTTTTGTGATGACTGAAAGTGAGATTTGAGGTTTGTCCTCAATTCCCTGAAAACTGGTTTGGGGCTTGGTTTTGCCGTTCCGCTCCCTTGTAAAATTGCTATTTCTCTGTATACAGCTGTTAATGTTAATTATTTTACAATTGTTTTGTATCATCGATAGTCACAGATGAGGTGACAGAAGACTGGAGCTTGGCTAATGGGGTACCACTGTTTAAGAAGGGTGGTAAGGACAAGCCAGGGAACTATAGACCAGTGAGCCTGACGTCGGTGGTGGGCACGTTGTTGGAGGGAATCCTGAGGGATAGGATGTACATGTATTTGGAAAGGCAAGGACTGGTTAGGGATAGTCAATGTGGCTTTGTGTGTGGGAAATCATGTCTCACAAACTCGATTGAGCTTTTTGAAGAAGTAACAAAGAGGATTGATGAGGGCAGAGC
>NC_057725.1:19650737-19659095 GCF_004010195.1 Chiloscyllium plagiosum | reverse complement strand
CTGTTTTCCCTGTAGCGTCAGAGGCTGAGGGGTGACCTTATAGAGGTTTACAAAATTATGAGGGGCATGGATAGGGTAAATAGGCAAAGTCTTTTCCCTGGTGTCGGGGAGTCCAGAACGAGAGGGCATAGGTTTAGGGTGAGAAGGAAATGATATAAAAGAGACCCACGGGGCAACGCTTTCACACAGAGGGTGGTACGTGTATGGAATGAGCTGCCAGAGGAAGTGGTGGAGGCTGGTACAATTACAAAATTTAAGAGGCATTTGGGTGGGTATATGAATAGGAAGGGTTTGGAGGGATATGGACCGGGTGCTGGAGGTGGGACTAGATTGGGTTGGGATATCTGGTCGGCATGGACGGGTTGGACCGAAGAGTCTGTTTCCATGCTGTACATCTCTATGACTCTTAAAAAAAAAGACAGGTGTGTCAGAAGCCCTGTACACTTTGAGAGCTAGGTACAATGTTTGTATAAATAAAGGGTGACTTGGTGACTCGATAGGTATCTGCTTTGCACAGAGACTGAATGTCAAACTCAGTCCAAATAGTTCATTTAGGCAATTCAGAGTCTTGGAATTTTTTTTTAAATGACAATTGTGCACTGTGTTGAGATATTGTTTGGTAGAGGGGGAAGGGATTTTTCAGGCAGATTGTTACTGTGGTACGCTACAACTGGTAACAACTGGAGTTACTTTATCTTCTTTAAATACATTTAGTCATCAAACCTCCACAACTCCATAGGGTAAAGAATTCCAGATGTTTGGTAAACTCTGGAAAAAGACATTCCTTTATATCTCAGTTTTAAGAGTTTCATTTATTCTGTAACTATGTCCCGTGGTTTAAAATTACATCTACATGTGGAATAATCTTCTCAACATCTATCATGCCAAACCTTCCTATAATCTTATATGTTTCAATAAGTTCACACCTCATTCTTCTGAACACTAATGAGTAAAGGCCTAACCTTTACAGCCAGTCTGAAATGGTCACCCCTTTCATCTCTGAAATCAGCCACTTTTGGACAGCCTCCAATGTCTGTATATCACATTTTGTTTGCATAATGGGACCAAAACTGTGCCTGTTCTCCATGTGCTGTCTCATGAATATCCTGTACAACTGCAACATGGCTTAATTGTGAAAAAAAATTCCAAACCTTTCACAATAAGGGCCAAAATTCCATTTGTCGTCTTAATTACTTGATGCACTGACACATTAACTTGTTGTGTTTCACGCCTAAGAGCTTCTCATAATTCCTCAACAGAATATCTTTCCTAGTTCTACCCATCTCATTGGTAACCATTTGGATTGTGACAACTGAACCTGTCCCCTCCCTTTCCAAATTTCTCCGTAGCCCAGAAGAGATGTCTTAAATCTCGGCGCCAAGTAGACAACACAGCCTTTGAGACTTTCTGACTCAGCAGCAGAGGACAGTAACTATTCCCCTATCTATGCTATCCTCAATTGCTAATAAACTTTCCTTTCTCCCCCATTCGAATGGCTTTTTAGACCATGCTGCTGTGACCAGTTCAGTCATCCCTCTTCAGTTTGTGGCTAAGGCTCCTACTCAGCTAAATTCTGGATCCTAATATCGGCCTCACTCCCTCATACCCTCCTGTTCCTGACCACAGACAAAATTTGATGGAATTAATCTTAAGGTTGTCACTGCCCCTTGAACTGTGACAGGTATCTCACTGCCTCCATCTCTGTCACAGTATGTGCAGAACAGACTCCAGCTCATAAATCCCAAGCCGAAGTTCCTCAAGCAGCCAACACTTGTTGCAGATGTTGAGTTCCTCAAGCAGCCAACACTTGTTGCAGATGTTGTCACTGGATCCCACTGGAACCCGCAAGCACCGACTTACTGCAGCAACAACCCATCACCTGCCCAGCCATCATTATTCTATTCAGTTCAATAGTTTGGATGTTAAGTATTTTAAATAATCAATTTCTGAACTGCACCCTTCAGCTGTAATAATGTCTCCTGAATTAAACCAATTGGCCAATCAAAGACATGAAAGAAACATGCACTAATCGCTTAGCCATTTTCTTGTATTTGACACTTTGGCTCTGACAGCAAAAAACATATTAAAGGTGCTCTCTGCCCTTAGATTTTATTACCTGTCATCATTGCTGGATCAATGAAACAGCCGTCACTTTGTCCTCTTTAGACCGAGATTTCAACTTCAAAGCTGCTAAAGTTTGTCTTTAGGATTAGTTATAATCTTTCTGATGATTGGAGAGTCATACAGCATGGAAACAGACCATTCGGTCCAACTAGGCAAAATTGAGTACTGCAGAAGCTGGTGATTAGAGTCAAAATCGGCATTTCGGGCAAAAGCCCTTCATCAGAAATTCCTGATGAAGGGTTTTTGCTCCAAAAGTCAATTTTCCTGCTCCTCGGATGCAGTCTGACCTGCTGTGCTTTGCCAGCACCACATTCAGTTCAACTAGTCCATGTCGACCATCTCCCCAAACTAAACTACTCCAGTTGCCTGCATTTGGTCCATATCCCTCCAAACCTTTCCTATTCATGTACCTTTCCAAACGTCTTTTAAATATTGTAACTGTACCTGCATCCACCACTTCATCTGGCATGAACCCCTCTCTGTGTAAAAGCATTACTCATCATGTCCTTTTCAAAACTTTCTCCTCTTAACTTAAAATATGCCCCCTAGTTTCCCCACCCTAGGCAAGATACTCTTGCTATTCACCTTTTCTATGCTCCTCATGATTTTATAAATATTTATAAGGTCACCCCCAACCTCCTAAACTCTAGTGAAAACGTCCCAGCCTATCCAACTACTTTGAGAACTCAAACTTTCCATTCCTAGCAGCATCCTGGTAATTCATTTCAGAACTCTCTCCAGTTTAATGATATCGGAAATTAAAGGCAGTAAGTACCAAAAACTTTCATGCAATTTCTGAACCCTCTCCAGTTTAATGATATCCTTCCTATACTATGGGTGGTATGGTGGCTCAGTGGTTAGCACTGCTGCCTCATAGCACCAGGGACTCCAGGTTCAATTCCCGCCTTGGGCAACTGTCTGTGTGGAGTTTGCACATTCTCCCTGTGTCTGCGTGGGTTTCCTCTTGTTAAGAAGGGCTTATGCCCGAAACGTCGATTCTCCTGCTCCTTGGATGCTGCCTGACCTGCTGCGCTTTTCCAGCACCACATTTTTCAGCTCTTTCCTCTTGTTAAGACAATTTTGCATCTAATCAGCAAGTTCACATTGAATCCCATGTGATCTAACTTTACTAATAGACTACAGAGGAACCTCGATTATCTGAAGGACACGGGCGGGGAGTATTTTGTTCGATTAATCGAATGCTGGATAACATAGTTTAGCCAAGCATTAGGACCTTGCGATCTTGCTGGATAATCTGATATTTGGATAATCGAAAGCCGGATAATCAAGGTTCGTCTGTACCTTGCAGAACCTTGTTGAAAGCTTTAATGAAGTCCATGTAAGCAATATCTACTGCTCTGCCCTCATCAACCTTTTTGGTTATTTCCTCAAAAGAACTCAATCAAGTTTGTGAGATACGATTCCCCTCACACAAAACCATGCTGACTATTCTTAATTGGTCCTTGCCTCCAAATGCATGTGAATCCTAGCTTTCAGAATGACCTCCAACAATTTACCCACCACTGATGTCAGGCTCACAGGTCTCTAGTTTCCAGGCTTCTCATTATAGCCTTTATTACCTCACTTCATAATTTTCCACACTGGTGCAGAATCAATGCTTCAACAAAGATTTTAAGAAATAATCAGAATTAGGGTTGAACTTAGCAGACTTGATTTCTGTTAAGCTTTACCTGAGAATTGCAGTATAGATATTCAGACAGCATAACACTGAGAAAGAATGATCTTTACTTTACTTGTATCTTGGCATAAATGAAACCGAGCTTTATGCTAAACATGTGTAACCTTCAATTGATTATAAGTTATTTACAGTTTTCTATTGATCTCCTCCTGAGATGTGACCATAAATTCTTAGGCGAATACTCCAGCACACAACAAGGGATGAGATTTAAATCAAGGCCCTAGTTATGCTCTCATTTGGATGTGAAGGAATTCAAGACACTATTTTAAGGCAGAACATGAAATTATTCTCAATGTTCTGCCCACTAGCTATCCTCAATTAACATCACAAAACAGATTTTTGGGTCGGCTCTACAATGAAGTTTGTGGGATCTTGCTATGCTCAAATTGACTGCCGATTTCCCTGTACTACAATAGTGATGGCAACTTAAAAGCACTTAATTCCTCAAACAAGGACATGCTATTTTGTGTGTATCATTTCTTCTGGGTTGGAACTTTGGTTTTTGGGAGCAGCATGTGATTTTGGAGAACGCACCTGCTGTTACAATTATTACTACTCCTGGTTCTGATGCTGATGGTATAGCTGTTCCTGTTGTTCCTTGTTAGAGCTCTATCACTGCATTAGTTGCTCCCATGCTGGAGTGAAGGCTGACAGAATGGAAGTTCAGATCAAGATGAGTAAATTTGAAGGTACGTGAAATAACTTAAAAAAAAATTAAATCTTTCATCCTTAAGTCTGATGATATTGTTAGATTTCATTGTGTCAGGCTGTTGACATATATTGTAGAAGGATTCCCCAACTTATATCTGGACTCCTGTAGTTGACAGAAAAATTAATTCAAAGTAAAATCAAGCCATTAGATCACAAATCTTTTATTTTGTCCAAACTTGCTTTGAATGTAAAATTCTAACATAGGTGAATGACCTTCTTAAAAGGTTGGAAATCACTTATAAATCAGTGAATTCATGGTTTTAGGTCAAATACTGTAAGAAAAGCCTTTGCCATAGGCAATGTGGCAGTTATTCACTTGTGTTGCTTAAAGGCTTTCCAATCTGTCAGTCTCATTGATCAATGAATCCTCATTGAGCTCTCAACTTGTTCCATGCAATCTGGGAAACCACATTATTAAGACTAAATTTCTAGGATAAAACCTCAATACATTGATTATTTAGTTGTTTATCTAATGCATAGGCTGCACACAGGATCCCCATTCACCTTAAAATGTACCCTGGTGAAACTACAAGTAGACAGGGTTATTTCAGGTTTCTTTTAAGAATTTTACTGGATGAATTAATAGGAAGGGTTTAGAGGGATATGGGCCAAGTGTTGGCAAGTGAGGCTAGGTTAGGTTGGGATGTCTGGTCGGCATGGATGAGTTGGACCAAAAGGTCTGTTCCCGTGCTGTATTTCTCTATGACTTGCAGCAAACCTGTCTCCACTTTGGCAGTTAGTAATCTACCTGTGGATTTAAGGATTAAAAGAATGAGTTTCTAGGAGGGACAAAGAACAAATGATAGGTGGAGGTGGGGCCCAGAGAGAGAGACAAAAACAGTTGGGCAGACAAAGGAATGGGTAAAGGTCAGCCTGGGAGAATGATTATCTACTAATGTGGACCAGTAGTGGCTGATAATGGAGTGCATATGGTAGCAGTCCATGTGATTACAAGGCCTGGTGTGTGCGGGTTGAGGTAAGGGCATGGGAGAATGTGCTCAGGTTCTAAAATCATTGAACTCAATATTGAATCCAGAAGATTTCAGGGTTCCCAAGGGGACAAAGAGGTGCTGCTCTTCCAGTTTGTGCTGAGCCTTCACTGGAACACTATAGCAAGCCAGAGACAGACATGTTGGCTGGGGATCAAGGTGGTGTGCTGAAGTGGTAGGCAACTTGAAAGCTCAAGATCAGAAGGTAGGTGTTCCGTTGAAGCAGTCACCCACTCTACACTTTGTTTTCTTCATGTAGAGCAGACCACATTGTGAGCAGTGAATACAGTGGACTAGACTAATTGAAGTGTAGATAAATTGCTGATTCACCTGGAAATTGGAACGAATGAGAGATGGACATGTAATGAGATTGCACGTCCATGATAAATAGGAGGTGGCTGGAGCCCACAAACTGGAAATTCTGAGACTGACATAAAACATCAGAAGAATCATGATACAAGTGAGAAAGGACTGGACAAGGGGAGAAAAAGATCAAGTTGAGATAGGAAATGATGAGTTCTGTGAGGCAGGAGCAGGCAGAAACAATGGGTCTTCCCAGATGGTCCTGTTTGTAGGTTTTGGGAGGGAGGTAGAAATGAGCTGTGCAGGCTTGGGAGACAATGATCTGGGAGGTGCTAGGAGTGAGATGACTGGTTGAAATGAGATTGGTGACTGTTGTGTATACATTAGCCTGGTGTTCAGTAGTGAGTTCATGGTCTGTGGGGAGATAGGAGGAGACATCAAAGAGCTGGTGCTCAGCCTCTGCAATGTAGAGGTCAGTACGCCAGACAACAACAACAGCACCACCCTTGTCAGCAGGTTTAATTACAAAGTCAGATCTGAGAAAGAAGCCATTAGCAACTATTTATTCTCAACAGCTGACTTTACCCGTTGCTTCATCTGCCCAACTGTGTTTACTCTCTCACTTTTTCCTCCTACCCACTTATTGTTTACTCTTTCTGCCCCCCCTTTGCCCCATCTTCAGTGTAAACACCAACCTTCTCCTCTCTGGAATCAGTTCTGAGGAAGGGTCGCTGGACCTGCAACCTTAACTCTGAATTCTCTTCACAAATGTTGCCAGATCTGCTGAGGTTTTTTTTAGCATTTTCTGTTTTTGTTTATGATTTCCAGCATCTGCAGTTCTTCACTTTTTTGAAACAGGGGAGACAGGTTTCACAAACCAGGATCATATTCCTTGGGAATTTGACAGATGAGGGACGATTTGATTAATGGTTTTAAAACATTAAGTGGAACAAAGAAGATTATAGAGATAAAAGTTTCTGTTGTTTTAGTAATCTAGGGTTAAGGTGTCACATTCTCAAAAGTAAGAAAGTTAAATTAAGAAATTTTATTTTAAAAATCCTTCACATTGTGGATATTACAGTATGGAATTCTCATCCAAAAATGGCAATTAATTGTTATGGACCAGACCAGATGCCTTTCAACAATATCAAGGAGATAGTGTAGACCCTAACTTTCATCTTATTTAAAGGTTCTATGTTCCAGATGTAATTCGATTGGCTACACTACTTGGCTTTAAGTAAAGTACATTTTAATCTTAATTGAACCCGGGTCTACAGGCGCTGTGAGGCAGCAGTGCTAACCACTGGGCCACCGTGCTGCCCACTAATTGTTATGGACCAGACCAGATGCCTTTCCACAATATCAAGGAGATAGTGTAGACTCTAACTTTCATCTTATTTAAAGGTTCTGTGTTCCAGATGTAATTCGATTGGCTACACTACTTGGCTTTAAGTAAAGTACATTTTAATCTTACCCTACAGTTAAAATACAAACAAAAGAAAAAAATTAGAATGACTTGAATCTTTAGATTAGATTAGATTACTTTACAGTGTGGAAACAGGCCCTTCGGCCCAACAAGTCCACACCGACCCGCCGAAGCGCAACCCACCCAAACCCCTACATTTACCCCTTATCTAACACTACGGACAATTTAGCATGGCCAATTCACCTGACCCTGCACATCTTTGGACTGTGGGAGGAAACCGGAGCACCCGGAGGAAACCCACGCAGACACGGGGAGAATGTGCAAACTCCACACAGTCAGTCGCCTGAGGCGGGAATTGAACCCGGGTCTCTGGCGCTGTGAGGCAGCAGTGCTAACCACTGTGCCACCGTGCCGCCCACAAACCAGTGGTGGTGCTGAATCTATTGGAAAACTTAACAAAATAATAGATTACTAAACAGCACCTGTTCCAATGTATTAACATTCCATAAACACATTCTTCGTAAAGGCAAATTCAGTAAAATAGATTGTCTCATATGCAATGTTTCTCTAGTTCAGGATGAACGAACAGCAAGAGAAAATGCTGGTACAGAGAGAGAACTCCAGCTCTTTGCTGTGGCAGAGAGATGCAACAGCTTCTAAAATCCCAGCAACTGCTGAAAGATAAACTCATACCCTGGATCTGTGAGAGCCTGATGAGACCCATTCAGGCTGCTCCTATTGTTTCAACTTTTAATAAAAAACCTCAAGGGCTCACAAGCAGATGACTCCAAACCTTCTTCAGCCTCTCTTCACAAATAAAGGACAAAATGCACCTCTAAAGCCATGGTATTGTCACACTGTGCTAAATGTAAGATTGATAGATTCTTGTTATACTCAGATATTCAGTGAAATGGGTTCAAATGGTATGAGCTGAAAATGTGTTGCTGGAAAAGCGCAGCAGGTCAGGCAGTATCCAAGGAACAGGAGAATCGACGTTTCGGGCATAAGCCCTTCTTCAGGAATGAGGAAAGTGTGTCCAGCAGGCTAAGATAAAAGGTAGGAAGGAGGGACTTGAGGGAGGGGCGTTGGAAATGCGATAGGTGGAA
>NC_057725.1:19638306-19649955 GCF_004010195.1 Chiloscyllium plagiosum | reverse complement strand
GGATGGGAGGAGGTGTAGTCCAGGTAGCTGTGGGAGTCGGTTGGTTTGTAGTAGATGTCCGTGTTGATTCGGTCGCCTGAGATAGAAATGGAAAGGTCTAGGAAGGGGAGGGAGGAGTCTGAGACAGTCCAGGTGAATTTGAGGTCGGGGTGGAAGGTGTTGGTAAAGTGGATGAACTGTTCAACCTCCTCGTGGGAGCACGAGACAGTGCCGATACAGTCATCGATGTAGTGGAGGAAAAGGTGGGGGGTGGTGCCAGTGTAGCTGTGGAAGATGGACTGTTCCACATATCCTATGAAGAGGGAGGCATAGCTGTGGCCCATGCGGGTGCCCATGGTTACTCCTTTGGTTTGGAGGAAGTGGGAGGATTGGAAAGAGAAGTTGTTCAGGGTGAGGACCAGTTCAGTCAGTTGAAGGAGGGTGTCAGTTGAAGAGTACTGGTATGAGCCAAAGACAGATATATGAAGTTGTTTCACAAATCAGCAATGATCTGATTGAATAGTGGAACAGGTTTAAGAGACTAAATGGTTTATTCACATTCCTATTTTCTGATCCAAAGTGACATAAGAACTAAAGGGGATTTGAATAACTTTGATATCAAATGTAAACAGGGCTGAATATGTCAGATAAAATCAGAAGCTTGAATTGACTCATTGTAACCTCATCCATTTTGACTGATTTGCAAGATATGATCTAACTTCCTGCTATGATAACAATGGTTAATGTGAGAATATGAAAGAGGGAACCAAAGGTAAATTGCATAATAGAAGTGTTTAATTCCATAACAGCCAACTGGGATACCACTGCAGTTGCAACTCTTATTTTAAATCAGTAGGATCACAAGCACAAAATCTATCCATGTCTCTTGTGTATTGTCAGTTGAAATTCCATCATGCTGTCAATAAACATGATTAATTGATTTATATCTGAACGAGCATAGTTTCAATGGAAATAAATGCAAAGTTAGGTTTTAGCCTGACTATTTACTCACAACATCTGTTATTCTGTCTAAATTTATTTCAATTGTCGAAGTAAAGTCCATTATATTGGTATAAAACTGAAGAAAAGTCTGATTTCATGTTGCCCAAGATCTCTTGTGACTGATTTCCAACACATTTTGGTTTCTAAATGGGGAGAAAATTCAAAAATCTGAAGTGCAAAGAGACTTGGGAAGTCTCGTCCATGATTCTCTCAAGGTAAGCTTGCAGGTTGAGCCAGTAGTTTAGAAGGAAAATGCAATGATGGCATTTATTTTCAGAGGACTTGAATATAAAAGCAGGGCTGTACTTCTGAAGCTCTATAAAGGTTTGGTCAAACCACATTTGGAGTATTGTGCACAGTTTTAGGCCCCATATCTCAGGAAGGATGTACTGGCCCTGGAGCATGTTCAAAGGAGGTTCACAAGAATGGTCCCAGGAATGAAAACCTTAATATATGAGGAACATTTGAGGACTCTGGGTTTATACTCGATGGAGTTTAGAAGAATGAGTGGGGGACCTAATTGAAACATACAGAATACCGTATGACCTGGACAGACAAAATGTTGGGAAGATGTTTCCAGTGGTAGGAGAGAGTAAGACAAGAGGGCATAGCCTTAGAATAAAGGAAAGACCTTTTATAATGGAAATAAGGAGGAACTTCTTCAGCCAGAGAGTAGTGAATGTATGGAATTCATTGCACAGAAGGCTGTGGAGACCAGGTCATTGAGTACATTTAAGACTGAGATAGTTAGGTTCTTGAGTATAAAGGGGATCAAAGATTACAGGTGAAAGCAGGAGAATGGGGTCGAGAAGCGTATTAGCCATGATTGAATGGCAGAGCAGACTCGAGGGGCTGAATAGCCTAATTTCTGCTCCTATGTCTTATGGTCTTATGACCTTGCTTACTGTGAAAAATGCACAACACTACCTACTTTGGAAAACTCTAACAAGACCACAGAATCACAGAAGTCTCATTGGCCAATTGCAATTGCATCAGTTCTTCAAATGACCATCATTATCTAATGAAGAGAAAATGGGCATTAGCCCTGAAGAAGGGCTAATGCCCGAAACGTCGATTCTCCTGTTCCCTAGATGCTGCCTGACCTGCTGCGCTTCTCCAGCAACACATTTCCATCTCATCATTATCTAATGCCAATCTCCTGCTTTGTCCCCATACCTTTGTTAATTATTTTTATCCAAATATTCCTCCCCACACTGGCTCCATAATACACGTGCTGGAGTTCCCATCACAAGATCTGCTGCCACATAAAGAGCACCCAGAGTTCATTTTATTATAGTGGGGTATCATTTTGGATTTAATGTTGTGTTATGTGTTGCATAAACTGGACTGTTTTTCATACTTCTGTATATTGTCTCAAAATATTTGCTTTATTTTTCTCTGTAACTGGCTAGAATTCCAGCAGTGATAATTAACTTCACATTTGTACATCTTTACCAAATTTAACACCTTTCTATATCTGATCCACCCTATTATGAGTTTACTTGGAGATGCCGGTGTTGGACTGGGTGTACAAAGTTAAAAATCACACAACCACCTGATGAAGGAGCATTGCTCTGAAAGCTAGTGCTTCCAATTCAACCTGTTGGATATAACCTGGTGTTGTGTGATTTTTAAATATTATGAATTGTAATTCAAACAGACATCTCAAAATTAATGTAGCTTCTACCTAAGAAACGAGTGGTACTGGAACAAACTGAAAACAACACATGCTGGAGATCACAGCGGGTCAGGCAGCATCCATGGAGAGACAACAGTACCTATGTAAATGGGCTTGTCGTGAACTTAATTGAAACTTTGTTAACAATGTCATGTTGAATAATTATGTGGGGATGAAGCAAATATATTCCTGATTTTAATGGGCTATTTGGTATAACGTAATGGTTCATCATTTGACCATCACACGCCTTAACCCTATTCTCAGACGATCATGTTTTACATAGTGACTGTAACATTTCCATTTCACACATGCTGTCCTCCTTTCTATCAATAAATGAAAATGAAGAACAATTAGTGTAGAGTCTGAGCACAGTTTTTGTGTTTTAAGTGCACATCCATTGGGAACTGGAGTGAGATTGCTTAAACTCGTCACACTTAGAACCATTGCCAGCTGTCAATGAGGAGAGATGATTATTTGCAATCCACAGGTGAAGACACAAGTTATAAATGTCACTACCTTGACACCAATCGAGCTGAAGTTTAAAAGTAGAACTGAACTAAAGTATTTCCTTTCAAGACTGAATCTATTACTGCTCCCATTGTAAAGAAGCAGGATATGTTGAATGACATTACCACATCAAGAGCAGGCTAAAATTTAATTTTGCGAACACATAACAATTATGACCGCAATAACTGCTTCAATTATGATCATTAAAAAAAAACTTTTTTTGGCATTCGCACACTGTAGGTGTGGCTTGTTGGAAGCGAAATAGAGAGCTGAGAACACAGTGACATCTGCTGAGACATGTGTCTTGTTGGCAATGGTACCTTGTTAATCTGAATGGCTGCCAGCTGCTATTATAATCCAGATGGGCACAACTCTCTTCAGAGTTAAACTGATTGAAAGATTCTCTCAAAGTGGGTCATGTCCATATGGCAGTTAGCAGTTTCTACTGGGTCTGGTTACAGTCTCGTGGCATTCATTCAACATGCTTCACTGGTCATTGTGATTAATAACCAAATGATTCTGGAAAGTACTGGACCAGTTGCTGAAATTTCATGCATGACAAAACTACAAAGTAAACACTAGAAAAAGTTGTAAGCTGCTTATGTCCTCTGACTTTTATTGCCAAACTTATAGTCTCCTTTCTAAGAGACCCCTGTTGCTATAATGGAGTTGTATTATAAATATCATGATAATATAACAATTATGGGGTGATATTATAAATATGATAATATAATAATTATGAGTGATATTATAAATATGATAAAATAAAAATTATGGAGTAATATTATAAGTATCATGATAACATAATAATTATGAAGTGATATTATAAATATGATGATATAACAATTATGGAGTGATATGGACAGTTTTCTACCTTGTGAGAGAAAAATAGTTACAATCTAGAAGTTTAAATTAAAACAAAAAATTCTCAGCAAATACATGGTCATTAAGGGTGCTGGTAGGTGGGTCTAGATTGGGATATCTGGTTGGCATGGACGGGTTGGACCAAAGGGTCTGTTTCCATGCTGTACATCTCTATGACTCTATGTGAGAAAGGAAACCTTATATTTTAACTTCAAACACAGTTCCAATGCTTTAAATATTGTGTTTCACTTTTGGTTAATGGTAGCAGTTGTTAATATTTCTGCCCTTTTACTTATATTCAATACATGATGAAGCTTAGGATTAGAGTAGAATATGACAGTTGTTGCAGGTATTGAGGAAAAAAAACTGTTCCTATGTAGTTCCTACAGTTAACAAATTTGGTTACTACTTACTTAACATATACTATGGCTTTAAGAGGTGCTTTTTTGTCCATGTTTTAATGAAGAAAGGTTGAGACAGAGGTGACGAGTGGTTTGTTCCAAGCCAAATAAAAAATAGCATGTGAGGCCTTGGTTTTTTTTATGTTGCAACAATAGAAGCAGCATGAAGGGTTGGGGTCAAGCTCCCACAGAACCAGAATTTTAGTTTCACTTTCAGCAGTTGCTGGGGTCTTGAGACTGAATGTGGGAGCTATTATTCCTCTCTCTGTTACAGCTAAAAGCTTGATCTCTTCCTGCTGCTAGAATTACATGTTAGACCATCTTTCTTTACTGAATTTGTCTTTGCCAAGGGTGTGTTTATGGGATGTTACTTTTTTTTCTCTTGTCAGTTCGCTAAACTGAGGAGATTCTAAATCTTCTGGTTGTATGTAGTTTTTCTTTGTTTATATTTTATCTCCCCACAGCACCCATGTCGTGTGTGTGCAGGTGTAGGACACAGGGAATAACAGCAGGTGTTTGAATCTTTATTTGTATTCCACCACCAGGAAGAAAGGAAACACCCGAGTGGCCAGTGACAAGCAGTGAACTTCTCATCAAAGGGCAATGCTACATGATCAATAAAGTGAAGGGGAGGGATGTTACTATATTTTTCCCTCTTTACCCCTGTACTACCGCCTAACTATGGTACTGCTTATTCCCCATCACCCATGTTGTGTGTGTGCAGATGTAGAACACAGTGAAAACAGCAGGTGTGTAAATCTTTATTCATTCTCCATCACCAGGAAGAAAGGAAACACCCAAGTAACCAATGACAAACAATGCCTTTCTTATCAAATGGCAATGCTATGTGATCTAAAATGAGAAGAGGAAGGATGTTACTATATTTTTTTTGCCTGCTCTCAGAGACAACATGATGTTTGACACCCTTTTTTTTCTTTGTATTTTTATTTTCCCCTATACCCACATTGTGTGTGTGCAGGTGTCGGATGCAATGAAAAACAATGTGTGCAAATCTTTATTTATGTACCACCACCAAGAAGTAAGGACATACCCGAGTGGCCAGACTTCGCAAAGGGCAATGCTGCATGATCGAACAGTGAAGGGAAAGACAGGGATTAAATCAAAACAGAGTTGGAGGGGGAAATAATACACTCCACTCCCTGTGGTGCCCAACATTCCCTGAAAATCTCAGGAATATTGGTGGACATGGTGTGCTCCCTCTCCAGGGACACCCGCGCTCTGACATAACCGCGGAAGAGGGCAGGCAATCGGCCCTAACAATCCCCTCCATGGCTCACTGCCTTGACCTGTTTATGGCCAGTTTGGCCAAGTCCAGTAGCAGACCCATGAAGAGGAGGAATGTTACTATATTGGAACAGTTGCGATTTAGTAGTTAAATATACTAATCTTCCTGTTAAGTTTTCCAATAGAGTTAAGTTATCCTAATTCTTCTTTCTTTTGTTTGTATTTTAACAATAGTTTAAGAATAAAGTGTTTTTTTTTACTTCAAGCCTGACCAATCAAATTGCACTGAGAACACAACGCCTTCCATTTACCTTTAAACATAAGAAACAGTTGGACCCTAGCCTATCTTAATATATTTTGCAGGGGTTTGGTCTGGTCCATAACAAATGTTTTATGTTGCTCACGATAATAAGCATTTTATGTGCAAACTAAGCCCAAAACTGTTCACGTTCTGCCTAAGTAGGATTCTCAATATTTTTATGAATATAGAATTTCAGGATTCAAACTTTAGAGTTTGATTTTTTTAAATGTAGGTTAGATCAAAAGACTCAAGTTATGAAACTGGCAGATAGAACAAATGAAATTCAAAAGGCAGTGTAATAGAGAGTTTAACCAATCTGTTCAGATGTGTTATGATACACCTCCAGCATTGCTGGGGCTTGAAGCAAGACAGATAGTCACTGTGCCATAAGGACCCTAACAAACAAAGAAATAGAAAGACCACAAATATTTGTCAAAATCTTGGAGCCAACGAGAGATCTTTAGAGTAACATTCTCCCAAAGGAACTATTTCAACTAACTCAAGATGGTGTGTATGTATTTAATAAAGCTAGGTTTGAAAATGAGAAAGTAAAATAGTAGGCAGCCCCTTTATGAGTTCCGTGAAGTTGGGAAATATACTTCTGTATCAATAAGAGGATCAAATTACTCATGTATTTTCTAGAACTAAATGAAGTTTTGGTAATTGGGAGATAATTAACTTAATTATCTGTCTAGGATCATTCAAGGTTTGCTTCAAACTAACAGAAAGCAAATCTTCCAGGAACTGTGGACCAGTTGAGGAAACCATAGGCTATTTTCTCATTTAGAATCAGGAAATGAGAATGTAGTGAGGCCAATGTTTGAGCCAGGCCATCCTCAACTTTGCACCGTTGAAGAAGATTTGGGTGTTTTCTAGCTAAATTCTATTGGCAGGACCCCAGCATATTTCATAGAATCTCATAGAAAATCTCAGAAAATAGTAGGAACACTAAAGAGAATTCAATTGAATTCCTGTGAGCTGTGGCACATTTTGGTTTGATCCCAGGAGGAACAAAAGCATAGGGACACTTGGAGTGGAAATATTAAGTAGTAAAAAAGAGTATGTTGTTGAGATATTTGGTTGCAAAGTGTAAGTATTCACAAAATATTATGTTAATTTAATGCAAGTATGTTTAACAGTTGTAAAATTTTATTTAGAAAGTGAAATCTTGTAATTATTTATGTAAATAACTGGAATGTTTAATATGAGGTTTTTTTTTAAATTACTGACCTCCATTGAGATTATAACAAAATGGATTTCCCAAAATTTTAGCCTGATTATGAAAGGGCCTAAGTTGGTTCCACGAGATATATGGAAAGAATGATTCAGAGCAATCCCTAGAATTTGATAACTGGAATGTTTAATATGAGGTTTTTTTTTAAATTACTGACCTCCATTGAGATTATAACAAAATGGATTTCCCAAAATTTTAGCCTGATCATGAAAGGGCCTAAGTTGGTTCCTATGAGATATATGGAAAGAATGATTCAGAGCAATCCCTAGAATTTGTGGAAAACACTTCTTGAATGATTTTGATTCAAGTTTTAGAGAAGCATTTTTAAAAGATCAAAGCTGAGAATGAGTTGCTTGCATATTATCAACTGTGAGGCGGAGGTGCCATTGTTGGACCGAGGTGGAGAAAGCCTGAAGACACACATCAGGTTATAGTCCAACAGCTTTTGGTGCACTGCTCAGACTTAACAGCAATCTAAGGTTTGTTCAATACATTGCATTAGTTATGTGGCACTTTGAACTTTTACTATCAATTCTGTGTCCTATGATCCTGCCCCATGGTATCTGGAAAAGGAACAGTGCTCCAAAAGTTTGGACTTTCAAATAAATCTGTTAGATTATAACCTGGTGTTGTATGGTTTTTAACATTAGCAACTGTGCCATACGCACTCATAGAGGTTGATTTTGTCAGGAGGCAGGAGTGCAGAGTGGCATGGGAAAAAGAAAAGAAAATCATTGCTACTTCATATTAATACTGGTGCCCATGCTGAAATATCTGTTCATCAAGGATATGCTCGTGTTGATTCCTTGCATACTTAAATTGTTCACAAAAGTTTAATGTTCAAATTTTCACAAAAAAGATCTAATTATTTAACTGAGCTGCACTCTAATGCACAGCCTACAACTACAAATTGAATTGTCCATACTGCTGATGGTGGATAATGTCTCAGACATTTGCATTTATACAGAGCCTGTTCATGTCAAATTGTCTCAAAGTACTTTTGACAAAACATACTTTTGGAGAACAGTTATTACTGAGAACAGCCCTTCTGGGAATTTTTGCAAATAGCAATGAGATGATTGGCTAATTAATCTGTTCTTCAGGGGCTGCTGATTGAAGGAAGACTCCTAGCAGAGGCACTTGGAGAATTATTTCCTTTCGTTTGAATTTTTCCAAATTATTATTGAGCTCTCTATACAAGCAGAATTTGATTCAAAATTGAATTCATCCAAATCGCATGAATAACTGTCAATCTATATAAAATGCACATTTTATTATGCGACTTTGAGCATATTTTTCTGCAAAAATATGTCAGTAGTAATGATAAAGTAAAAAGCATTTATAACAGATTTTTCACAACTTTAAGACATCCCAAAACACCTTAAAACAAATTAATTACTTGAGAAGTATAGTCACTATGATAATGTAATTAATGTGCATATGTCAAAACCAACAAATGGAACTGTAGTATTGACCAGTCAATTGTATCTGATGATGTTATTTAAGGAATAAGACTTGGCCATAACTGCAGGAATGATATTTAAATCCACAAACTTCTGATTTAGAGGCAAGAGTGTTATTACCTAGCTCGAGTCTATGTTATTAGTAAACCTCATTAATTTTTAAAATGTGGCTCACTTCATTCATGATAACAATGTCTATAACTTGTCTTCAATTCCCTTTTAATGGTGTGAAAAAGGAACTGAAACTTTTCTAAGCTTAATTAAGTTAGTTATTGATAAAAGTACAGTTCAATAATTCTTCCTTCAATAAAAGCTGTAGTACAAACTCCTGTTGAGATTAGGCATGCATTGATTAAATTAAGTTGCAGCTGAATTCAGGAAGGTTGACTTTCTACTGTAAATTGTTATGATCTCAGCTGATATTATTACTAGACAAGTCAGATCCTAAACTAATATTTGGGTTAATAGATCATATCCTTTTTAGCTTCCTTTTAAAGATGGTCTTTCACTGGAACAAAACATGTGGTGCTGTGTATTAGGTTTTAATAATACAACAGAAGTTGGTTATGCAAAAAAGAAGAATAAAATCAAATAAAGAAAACTATTTATATATTAAAATTTTAAATATTTTGAAGAACATACCCCATTAATATCATCAGCAGTCCTTTACAGTATTTAGAGAGAACTTTCTGCTCTATCACATTTAGCACATGACTTAGTAGGTGTTTTAAGTTTGGCCCTATGAATTTGATAAACTCCTCCTTGAGCCTTCATACAGCTGAGTGTAAACTTTCTCAGCTTGAAATAATCCCTTCAGGGTTTTAGCCAATTACTTCTGGTCTGAAACTTTAAAGTTAAACTCCTTACACTGACATAACCTATATCTTAACACTTCTTGATTATTTCCCTTATTTTGGAGTGATTGCATTACATATCCAGATTCTGTCAAAACTTATATAAACCATTCAACTGAAACCCAAATTATGGGTGTTTTCTTGAATCAAATAAGGTAGAAATAAAAGTCAATTTATGATATTCTAAATGGAAGGCCTAATGTTAAATTGTTTATTTTGTTCATTCATAAACTCCCTCAATGAAAACAAAACCCAATCTTACATTAGGAATTCTGTCTCATAATGTTTTCAAAAGAAATCACCACAGCTACAGAAATATTATAATTTCATTATTGAACCCCTTCTGGGATGCATGCCAAAATCCACCTGCCTCTAGCTCAAATCTAAGCTCAAAAATGAATTATATTGAAATAGAGACAAATCATACACCATCCATCATAAAAGTGCCCCTATATCAATAATGGAGATAATTGGAGATAATTTTTCCAATGCTGTAGACAATTTACAACCTCCTTATTAATCTTTTAAATCTAAGGATCCAAATGTTAACTTCCAGTGAGCCATGGCAATGAATAGTTCAATCTCTTCACTGGAGTAAACGAATATTTATCCGTTGATTTGTTTCGGACACGGTAGCTAATTGAAGAACGAATTGGCTTCATTTTTTATCATCGACACTGGTGTTGTAAAAGGGCTGAAAATGTGTTGCTGGAAAAGCGCAGCAGGTCAGGCAGCATCCAGGGAACAGGAGAATCGACATTTCGGGCATAAGCCCTTCTTCAGGAAAACAAGCTTATAAATCTTGGTCAGGACACTTATGGTAATCTCCAAGCAGCATGCCAAGCCTCTGAGGTTAGCTGGGGTGGATGTACTCTGTGCATGTTGGTAGGATGTAGAATGGGCAGAAGATGATATTAAACAGCCTCTTGTGGTGATGTGAAGCTTCTTCTGCCAATTTGGACCGCACTGTTCTATCAAATAAAAAATAAAAGAAGAACTGCGGATGCTGGAATATCAAAAACAAAAACAGTGACCATTCTGAAGGGTGACTGGACCCGAATCAGTAACTCTGATTTCTCTCCACAAATGCTGCCAGACCTACTGACCTTTTCTGTTTTTGTTTCTGTTCTCTCATAATCACTGCCAGCTGAATGTGTTCGGTTCCGTGAGTAACCACACTTATCATTAGTTAAAAAGGGCCAGCCATCCGACTTGCAGGGAGCTGCCTTGGACTTTGGGAGGATTCGGGAAATAGAGCTGTGTATTCCTAAGTTGTAATTGCACTGAGGCCTCAACCCCATTGAAAGAAACAGGAATGAGGAGTTATACAGAGACAGAGAAAGGAAAAGAGGAGGACCCTCACCAAATGTCTTCATTTATCAAATGTCTTCAGGATGACAAAAGCAATTTAACTGAGAGCTCTTTCTGTGGCATCTACAAATCACCAAGGAGTACCTCCTTCAATAACATTTACAGCTGCAAAGCAGGATAAGGATGACTTAGTTATCAAAATCACTGTTACCTCCAATTTCTCTGGTTGCTTTCAGGTTGGCATAGGTGATATAGCCAATATCTCATAACTCAGCTGGGGTCAGAGAGAGTGTGCTGTTTTTCCACTGGCTCCTTACTCATTGTTCATTGAAATCATGTGATTGACTCTCAACTGACCTCTGAAATGGCCTCAAATGCCACTCCGTTCAAGGGCAACCAAGGAAGGGCAATAAATGGTGGCCTACCAGTGGTGTCTATGTCCCACAAGCGAATTTAAAAAAAGAGGAAGATTAGATCTTACATGCCAAATAGAACTGGAGAGAAAGAGCCACTTGGGAGTAAAGAAGGAGAATGCTGAAAAGAAGCATGTTGCTTAATATTTTCATCTTACACTCATCAGAACAACTGAAGCCAGTCGTTGATTTGCTGTACTGATGAAAAAAAGACAGCAGAAATGGCTGACTGCTTTTGGTTGAGCACAGCAGTTCAGGCAGCATCCAAGGAGCAGCGAAATTGACTTTTCGGGCAAAAGCCCTTCATCAGGAATAAAGGCAGAGAGCCTGAAGCGTGGTGAGATAAGCTAGAGGTGGGTGGGGGTGGGGGGAAAGTAGCATAGAGTACAATAGGTGA
>NC_057725.1:19624973-19636115 GCF_004010195.1 Chiloscyllium plagiosum | reverse complement strand
TCTCTACAAGAATCTCAGGGAGTCCCTCTCCCACTGCAACTCCCAGGTCTACTCTCTCCCCACCCCCACCCTCCCCTAGCTTATCTCTCCACGCTTCAGGATCTCTGCCTTTCTTTATTCCTGATAAAGGGCTTTTGCCCGAAACGTCGATTTCGCTGCTCCTTGGATGCTGCCTGAACTGCTGTGCTCTTCCAGCACCACTAATCCAGAATCTGGTTTCCAGCATCTGCAGTCATTGTTTTTACCTGCTTTAGGTTGAATCTGTTTGGACTGTTGTCAGGATAATGGGCATTCACTGATATTATGTTCTGTTGCCTGTTTACACACCAACTGTCCATTGTTGGAGAGATGCACTGTAGGTTTGCGCATCTTCCCCCATTTTACATGTGGTACTTACAGAGCTAGTTCTATGTAGTTGAACTCTTCAGAATCCTGCTACAGTGGTGCAACCATGCCCTTACTTTTCCTGTTTCTCTTTGGAAAGAGAGAAGGTGGGGAATCTCATCTCCTGGCATACTTCAATAAGACAACTGGGTGATGGACAACTCCAGTGAAATAAATAATGAGGTATGAGGTGGGATAAGAGAGAATGCAATAAGCTCTAAATTAGCTCTAGAGTGAATATATATGTATATGCAGTGATGATAAATTGGGTTGTTGAGTAGTAAATGCAGGTAATCATACAGCATGGAAACAGACCCTTCGGTCCAACCAATCCATGCCATACATAATCCCAAACTAAACTAGCCCCACCTGCCTGCTGTTGGCCCATATCCCACCAAACATTTCCTATTAAATATTGTAATTGTACTCACATCCACCACCTCCTCAGGAAGTTCATTCCACACATGAATCACTCTCTGTATAAAAAATTTGCCCCTCAAGTCTTTTTTTTAAATCTCTCGCCTCTCACCTTTATTATTGTCACGTACCAAGACACAGTGAAAAGTATTGTTTATGTGGCTGTCTAGACAAATCATAATGAACAGAAGTACATTAGGGTAACAGAACAGAATGCAGAACTGTATTTTAGTCCAGAGAATGTTCTCTGCAGATGTTTTCTATTACGGTTGTAGTTGTGGTGTAATTGCAAAGTGTAAAGCACAGAAATTAGTCTCAGATATGGTGATTTTCACTTTTCTAATATTTCAGACTGTGCAACCATTGTGAATGACAAGTTCTCTTGACCTTAAAAAGCATAAGGGGCACTTTAATCAGCTGCCTAAATAATGTGATTGTTTTCTTTTAATACTTTTGATTGGATCAACTGCACTTTAATCAAACAAACCCACAAAGTACTGTTTAATCATTATCAATTGTGGTTTACTGAAAAACAGATTGTTTATTTTGCTACTGGCAAACTATATGCATGTCTGCTATGTACACTTGCATGCTCAAATATTTGATTGAACTTGGACAGTCTTGAGGTATTAAACATTCTCTCAATTTGAAAACAAAATAACATGGCAAATTGCCACGAGTTTCCAACATGGCATTTCTAATTTGTCGACTAATTATGTGGAATTGTGAGCCAAATGGTGTCCAAGAAAATGAAGGTTTTATTATAATGAGGTGTTATTCTAGTTAATAGGGAAAAAGCGAGGGGAAGATTTAGATAGCGTAGGGCAAGACACAGGTTTTGTTTATTTCCATGTACTGCCCCTATGTCCCTTTTTCACGTGATGAGGGTATCACTGGTTAGACCAGCATTTATTACTCATCCCTAATTGCCCAGTGGGCTGTTAAGAGTCAACCACATTACTGTGGGTCTGGAGTCAAATTCCGGCCAGACCAGGTAAGGAAGGCAGATTCCCTGCATGAAGGATATTAATGAACCAGCTGGGTTTTTCCAACAATTGATAATGGTTTCCTGGTCATCATTAGACTTTTAATTCTAGATTTTTATTGAATTTGAATTCCACAATCTGCCATGGCAGGATTCAAAGCCAGGTTCTTGACTGGGTCTCTGGATTAATGGTCTAGTGATAATACTACTAGGTCATTTCCCACCCCATCGTCCTCTATGCGTCAGTGACCAAATATTGTGCAGGAGGTCCTCAGCTCCAGTACCACTGAAAAATGCATCTGATTGATAGTTATTAAGGTTGTGGGAAGCAGGAGTACATTATCTCATTCAAGAAATTGGTTGAGGGGGATTCATGGAAGTCAAAGCATGACTGGCAAGCAATTAATATGTCTGAAAGAGATAAAGATCTAACCAGATCATGTGCAGAGACATACACTTTTACAAACATGCAAACTTACAAATTTGTAACAGATATTCTTCATTAAGCTCCATGACTTTATTCTGCCATTCAATTAGATCATGGCTGATCTGGTTTCTCCACATTCCTACTTAGACAGGATAATCTTTCCTCATCAGTCAAACCACCCATTCCAGAAATTAGTCTAGTCAATCATCTCTAAACTGCTTCCAATATATTTACATATTGGTTAAATATTGTGATCACTCTATATGCAATATTCTAGTTGTGCTCTCATCTGGCTGGGCCAACATTTGTTGTCCATCCCCAGTTGATCTTGAGAAGATGGTGATGAGCTGCCTTTTTGAAGTGCTGCAGTCCACTTTGGGTGGGTCATCTCACAATGCTACTTGGGAAATTATTCCAAGATTTTGACCCAGGAATACAGAAAGGATAACAATATATTTCCAAATGTTCTCTTAGTTTTCCTAATGCAGATCTCTCTGCTTTCCAGAGCTCTGCACTCTCTGAGCATCTGAATAATATGCCTCCTTTTCCTCTTTTCTACCAAAGTTAACATTTTCACGTTTTCCCACATTATATTATTTGCCAGATCGTTGTCCGCTCATTTAATATATCTATGCCCTTTTAAGCTTTCTTATGACCTCTTCACAACTTATTTTTCCTCCCTATCTTTTTTGTTTTATTATTGTCACATACCAAGACACAGTGAAAAGTATTGTTTATGTGGCTGTCTAGACAAATCATATCAAGCAGAAGTACATTAGGGTAACAGAACGCAGAACATAGTGTTATGGCTACAGAGAAGGTACAGAGAAAGATCAATTCTTATATATGAGAGGCCCATTCATTAATCTGATAATTTATGCCTGTAATCTGAATCCTGTGAGCTACTCAATCTTCTATCCATACCCATATTTTACTACCTACACCATGAACCAAAACAATTTCCCTTGATTCCCATTGACCTTAGTTTTGCTAGGGTTCCTTGATGTCACACTCAGTGAATTGCAGCCTTGATGTCAAGGACATCACCTCCTGCAGCTATGTCAGATCCAAGGCAGCAATGAAGTCAGGAATTGAGTGGCCCTGGCAGAACCCAAACTGAGTATCAGTGAGCAGGTTATTCCTCAGTAAATTCTGCTTGATAACACTGTTGATGACTCCTTCCATCATTCCATACAAATAGGTAACAGTTGGCTGGATTGCATTGGTCCTGCATATTGTGACCAGGACATAGCTGGACAATTTTTCACATGTTACAGTAGATGCCAGTGTTGTAGCTGTACTTGAACACTTTGGCTAGGGGCAGGACAAATTCTGCAGTACAAGTCTTCAGTACAATTATCAGAATGATCTCAATGTAGTCCTTTGTAGGATCCAATGCCTCCTGATTTTTCTTGATATAATGTAAAGTGAACTGAATTAGTGAAAGACTGGGACTTGTGATACTGGGGACCTCCAAAGAAGACCGAAATAGATTATATACTCAGCAATTCTGGTTGAAGATTGTTGGTTTTCCTTTTGCACTGATGTGCTGGGTTCCCCCAGTTATTTGCTGTTGACATGCAAGTAATCCTGTGTTGTAACTTGACACCTTATTTTTAGGTACACCTCCTGTTGTTGTTGCTCTCCTTCAGTCTTCATTTTACCATGGTTGATGCCCTGTCTTGACAAGAATGATAAACTGGGCATATGCCAGATCATATGCAGATTGTGTTTGAATTGAATTGATGGCCCATTGTTCCTCATGGATGCCCAGCCTTGAGTTGCTAGATCTGTTTGAATTCAAAACCATTCAGCACTGTGATATTGCCATTTAACATGATGCAAAGTATCTTCAATGTGAAAACAGGATTTTCTCTTCTATCAATAGTGTCATGTACAGATGTAGCTACAGCAGGTGGGGTTAAGAACAAATATGTTTACCTCCATTCCTTGCCATCTGCTACAGCCTCAGACTGTCCTTTAGCACAGCAATGCAGATTTATCAGCTGAGTGGAAGTAGTGTAAGGAACATGGGGTGGTCACAACATGCTAATGAGCAGGAAGCTTCTTTGTCAATGCGTTTGATCTGGTTTCTTAAGACTTTGTGAGGCCCACAGTCAATGTTGAGGCTTTCCAGGGCAATGTCCTCCAAACACTGTGTTGCCAACTTTGCTGGGTCTATCCCAATGGTGGAATTATTCATACCCATGGCTGATGATGGAATTAGATTAGATTCCCCACAGTGTGGAAACAGGCCCTTTGGCCCAACAAGTTCACACCGACCCTCCGAAGAGCAACCCACCCAGACCCATTCCCCTACACTTACCCCTTCACCTAACACTACGGGCAATTTAGCATGGCCAATTCACCCTAACCTGCACATTTTTGGACTGTGGGAGGAAACCGGAGCACCCGGAGGAAACCCACGCAGACACGGGGAGAATGTGCAAACTCCACACAGACAGTTGCCCGAGGCGGGAATTGAACCTGGGTCCCTGGTGCTGTGAGGCAGCAGTGCTAACCACTGTGCTACCGTGCCGCCCCAATTGTCTTGTAAGGTATGATTCTGTGAGCATGACATTACCTGAATAACTTGTGAGGTACCTCTCCTAGTTTTGGTATAGACCTTCTTGATTTTCGTAAGAAGGACATGGTAGGGATAACAAAACAAAGGTTGCCATTGTCATTTCTGGTGTCGACATCAATTCCAGTTGGTCTATGCGGATTTATTCCTTTGAGACATTTTATTTGTTGAATGGATTTCAGAGGGAATTTACAAAACTGTGGAGTTGGAGTCATAAATAGGCCAGACTAGATAAGAAAGGCAAATTTCCATCCCTAAAAAGCTTTGGTTAAATTTATGTGTTTTAGGACAATTGGCAGTTTCATGGTCATCATTAGGCATTTAATTCCAGTTTTCTAAAATTTAAATTTCAATATTGGATATTGTGGGATTCATATCCGATACACAGAGCATTTCCTGAGTCTCTGGATTACTGGTATAGCAGCAATATCATCATGAAATCATCATCCTCTGAAGTATTTCTTCGCACCATCCTACCATGTGGTTGCTGTTAAGGAGTGAAGTCATTCCCTTCAATGACTTCTTTAGTATTTTTCATCTCGACATCAGCTAGTTACGCATTCCTCTTCATTGAACTTAGATAAACTCTCTCTATTCTGCCAAAACGCTCAAGAATTAAAACCTGGTGTCATACGACTTCTTACCCTGTTCATCCCGCTCCAACATCGGCATCTCCACATTATGGCTTCCAAATGTTATGCACCCTCCAATATTCAGATCCCATTCCATGTTATCCTGTAGCCATGTCTCTGTGATGACTATCGCATTAAAATTATTTATTTCTGTTTGCACTATCAGTCCATCAATTCTGTTTCATGTGATTTTGAATATAATTTGCCAGTAGTGCTAAATGCTTCAGAATCAGACATTTGGAAGAACATGATTACTATCATCGAGTTCATGGATAGAACATATACTGCATTGTAAGTATTGCCAGTGGAACTGAGAAGTCCAAAACAAGATTTTAAAAGTTTTTCTTAAAAAATTATGAAGAATTTTCCTGTATCACACAACAAATGCCTGTCTTATTTGGTTGTGGAATCACTGACGAATTTAAATTAATTTAATTTCTGCAAAGAACAGTAAAGTCCTCTTTAGCGTAGAGAGTCATAGAGATGTACAGCATGGAAACAGATCCTTCTCATCCATGCTGACCAGATATCCCAACTTAATCTGGTCCCATTGCCAGCACTTGGCCCATATCCCTCTAAACCCTTCCGATTCATATATCCATCCAGATGCCTTTTAAATGTTGTGATTGTACCAGCATCCACCACGTCCTCTGGCAGCTCATTCCACATGCACATCAACCTCTGTGTGAAAAAGTTGTCTCTTGGGTCCCTGTTAAGATTTTCCCCTCCCACATTAAAAGCTATGCCCTTTAGTTCTGGACTCCCCCACCCTCTGGAAAAGACCTTGTCCATTTATCCTATCCATGCCCCTCATAATTTTATAAACCTCTGTAAGGACAATCCTCAGCTTGTGATGCTCCAGAGAAATAGCCCTTGCCTATTCAGGCTCTCCCTGTAGCTCAAACTCTCCAACCCTGGCAACAGCCTTGTAAATCTTTGTGAACCTTTCCAAGTTTCATAACATTCTTCCTATAACAGGGAGACCAGAAATCTATTCCAAAAGTGACCTCACCAATGTCCTTTACAGATGCAACATGACCTCCCAACACCTATACTCAATGCACTGACCAGTAAAGGCCATTATACCAAACACCTTCACAATCCTTCTCACCTGGGACTCCACTTTCAAGGAACTATGAACCAGTATTCCATGGTCTCTTTGTTCAGCAACACTCCTTAGGGCCTTAGCATTAACTGTATACGTCCTGCCCTGATTTGCCTTTCCAAAATGCAACACCTCACAATTATCTAAATTAAACTCCATCTACCATTCCTTGGCCCATTGGCCCATCTGATCAAGATCCCATTGTACTCTGAGGTAATCTTCTTCACTGTCCACTAGACCACCGGTTCTCATGACATTTGCGAACTTACTAACTATACCTTCTATGTTCACATCCAAACTGTTTATATAAATGATAAAAAGCAGTGGACCCGGCACTGATCCTTGTGGCACACTACCTGGTCACAGGCCTCCAGACTGAAAAGCAACCTTTCACGACCACCCTCTACCTTCTACCTTCGAGCCAGTTCTGTATCCAAATTGTTAGTTCTCCTTGTATTACATGCGATCTAACCTTGCTAATCAGTCTACCATGAGGAATCTTGCCGAATGCCTTACTGAAGTCCACATAGATAACATCCACTGCTCTGCCCTCATCAATTCTTCTTGTTACTTCATCAAAAAAACTCAATCAAGTTTGTGAGACATGATTTCTCACACAAAAAAATCATGTTGACTATCCCTAATCAGTCCTTGCCTTTTCAAATGCATGTAAACCTTGTCCCTCAGGATCCCCTCCAACTACTTGTCCATTACTAATATCAGGCTCACCGGTCTATAGATCCCTGGCTCGTCCTTACCACCTTTCTTAAATAGTGGCACTACATTAGCCAACCTCCAGTCTTCTGGAACCTCACCTATGGCTATTGATGATATAAATATCTCAGCAAGGAGCTCAGCAATCACTTCTCTAGTTTCCCACAGTGTTCTCAGGTACGTGTTCAGGTCCTGGATGTTTATCCACCTACAGGGTGGCATGGTGGCTCAGTGGTTAGCACGGCTGCCTCACAGCACCAGGGATCTGGGTTCGATTCCAGCCTCGGTTGACTGTCTGGTGTGGAGTTTACACATTCTGCCCATGTCTGTGTGGGTTTCCTCGCACAATCACAAAGATGTACAGGTTAGGTGAATTGGTCACGCTAATTTGCCCATAGTGGTTAACGATGTGTAGGCTAGGTGCATTAATTAGTAGTAAATATAGGGTAGAGGAATAGGTCTAAGTGGGTAACGATTTGGAGGGTCGGTGTGGACTTGTTGAGCAAAATGGCCTGTTTCTACACTGTAGGGATTCTAATTCTTTGTGCATTTTAAGACGTCCAGCAACTCCTGTGTAGTATGGACATTTTTCAAGGAGTTGCTATTTGTTTCCCTAAGTTCTCTATCTTCCATTTCCTTCTCCACAATAAACATAGATGCAAAGTACTTGTTCAGTATCTCCATCATCTCCTGCGGTTTCACACACAGGTGGCCTTGCTGATCTTTAATAGGCCCAATTCTCTTCCTCATTACTCTTTTGTCTTTAATGTATTTGTCGAATCCTTTTGGACTTTACTTAATCCTATTTACCAAAGCTATCTCACGTCCCTTTTTTGCCCTCCTGATTTCCCTCTTACGTGTACTCCTTACTGTCTTTATACTCTTCTTGTGATTTACTCAATCTTTGCTGTCTATACTTGACATCTATTTTTCTTTTCTTGATTGAAATCTCAATTTCTCTAGTCGTCCAGCATTCCCTACACCTCTCAGCCTTGCCCTTCACCCTAACAGGAACACAATGTCTCTGGGCTCTCGTTATTTAATTTTTGAAGGCTTCCCATTTTCTAGCCTTTTTCTGTGAATATCTACCTCCCAATCAACATTTAAAATTATTTGCCTAATGCCATGAAAATTGGCCTTCCTCCAATATAAAACTTTAATGTTTAGATCCAGTATATCCTTTTCCATCACTATTTTAAAACTAATAGAATTATGGTTGCTGGCCCCAAAGTGCTCCCCCACTGACACCTCAGTCACCTGCCCTGCCTTATTTCCCAAGAGTAGGTCATGCTTTGGACCTTCTCAAGTAGGTACATCCATATATTGGATCAGAAAACTTTCTTGTACACACTTAACAAATTCCTCTCCATCCAAGCCCTTAACACTGTGGCAGTCCCAGTCTATGTTTGGAACTTTAAAATCCTCTTTAATAACCAACCTATTATTCTTGTAGGTAACTGAGATCTCCTTACAAATTCGCCTTTCAATTTCCCGTTGGGGGGAGGGGTGGGGATGGGGGGTGGGGTGGGAAACAGATCTGTAGCACAATCCCAAAAAGGTGATCATCCTTTTCTTATTTCTCAGATCCACCCAAATAACTAACTTGGATGTACTCCCAGGAATATCCTCCCTAAGTATAGCAGTAATGCTATCCACAATCAAAAATGCCACTCCCCCTCCTCTCTTGTCCCCCCCACCCCCACCGCCTTCTGTCCTTCCTGCAGCATGTAAACCTTGGAACATGAAGCTGCCAGTCCTGTCCATCCCTGAGCCATGTCTCTATAATCACTATGCTATCCCAGTCCCGTTTTCCCAACCATGCCCAAGTTCATCAGCCTTACCTGTTAGGCCTCTTGCATTGAAATAAATGCAGTCTAATTTGCCAGTCCTACCTCATTCTCTGCTTTGTTCCTGCCTGCCTGACTGGTTGATTTGCTCCTTTTCCCAATTGCATCAGTCCCAGGCTAATCTCTTTTTGCACTGTCTCCTTGGGTCCCATCACCCCACCCTCCGAATGTCCCCTACTTTTTGGAATATGCATTTGTTTTTTACAGGGAATGAGGGAGGGAGATTCAAGTGTAACTTTTAAGGAAAAATTGGATAAATATTTCAAGCAGAGAAATCTCTGTGGGCAGAAGCTAAGGGTGATTATGAGATTAGTTTGGATTGGTTGACAGCATAGAAATGACACAGGTCAGCTAGGTTGAATGATTTCCTTCCCTGCTATGGATCTAACATCTAAGAAAGAAAAGCAGAACTTGCATTTCTTGTGGCCCTGTCAAATACCTAGGGCTTCCCAAAATGGTTTATAGTCAGTAGTCAGCAGGAAATTAAGAGACAATTTTTTGAAGAATGGTCACTGTTGCAATGTAGGGAAAATAGCAGTCAGTTTCTGATATTGAGCAGATAATCTGTCCTTTAGTCATGTCAGTTTGTGATAAAAATTAGTCTTGACATTGGAGAGAACTCTCCTGCAGTTCTTCAAAACAATAAGATTGAGATGCTTTGCATCAAACTGATCGGAACATTGATATGAGATCAATCAAACAAAGAAAATGTGTCTGACGGTGCAGCACTCCTTCAGACCTGGTATTGGGAGTTTTAACCTTGAGGACATGCTTAAATATTTGAAACCTAACATGAGACCACTGTTGGGGAAAGTGAGGACTGCAGATGCTGGTCAGGCAGCATCGGAGGAGCAGGAGAATCGACGTTTTGAGCATAAGCTCTTCGTCAGGGATGTGGGTGTGGCCCAAGGGGGCTGAAAGATAAATGGGAGGGGGTTGGGCTGGGGGAAAGGTAGCTGAGAATGCGGTAGGTAGATGAAGTGGGGGGGAAGGTGATAGGTCGGAGAGCAGGGTGGAGCAGATGGATGGGAAGGAAGACGGACAGGTAGGGAAAGTGAGCACTGCAGACGCTGGAGATCAGAGACCACTGTTTACTGACTCTCAGGCAATCATGCTACTTATTGAAGCAGGATAAATCTGAGAATTAGCCTCAGGTCAATTCATAATATTGCAATTGAACAATTGAAGAAAAATGATATGATCAGTGAAGATATAAATATCTTTTCAACTCATGATTGTATTTCTTCTGTGCAAAGCAATTCAGCATATCAAAATATTGCTTTTGGAGAATAACTTGATTTCATTTCCAGTGAGTTTTTGGATTGATCAAAGTTTGAGATCTAAATACTGGGAAATGAAACATGTTTGCACTGTAGGGGATCAGTATCAGCCATTTGCAGGTTGTGCTTGGCACAGCCAGATGGATGTGAACCTTTGTGAGTGTTGCTCATCAATGCGTTGTAATCACAAGGATATTTCTTACTGGCCCAGTGTGAATTCTTATTCTTTGTTTCCTACAGCAAGCCATCCCTTCACAGTTTTAGGAAGGAAACTGTCAATTTAATGCCAATTAATACGGTATAATAAGCTGTTTTGTATTGTCATTTTACATCATTAGAGACTGGATTCAGACTGCGCAACCATATCTTCTTTAAAAGACCAAAGAAAACTCATTTAAAAGACAATCATAACCAATTAACTGAAGGAACTTTCATCTCATTTGCCTGGATTACCAGCTGGAGAGTTATTTTTCAGACTGGAGGCCTGTGACCAGTGGAGTACCACAAGGATTGGTGCTGGGTTCTCTACTTTGTGTCATTTACATAAATGATTTGGATGCGAGCATAAGAGGTACAGTTAGTAAATTTGCAGATGACACCAAAATTGGAGGTGTAGTGGACAGCGAAGAGGGTTACCTCAGATTACAACAGGATCTTGACCAGATGGGCCAATGGGCTGAGAAGTGGCAGATGGAGTTTAATTCAGATAAATGCGAGGTGCTACATTTTGGGAAAGCAAATCTTAGCAGGACTTATACACTTAATGG
>NC_057725.1:19620158-19624891 GCF_004010195.1 Chiloscyllium plagiosum | reverse complement strand
ATTTGAGCTATAGGGAGAGGCTGAACAGGCTGGGGCTGTTTTCCCTGGAGCGTCGGAGGCTGAGGGGTGACCTTATAAAGGTTTACAAAATTATGAGGGGCATGGATAGGGTAAATAGGCAATGTCTTTCCCCTGGGGTAGGGGAGTCCAGAACTAGAGGGCATAGGTTTAGGGTGAGAGGGGCAAGATATAAAAGAGACCTAAGGGGCAACTTTTTCACACAGAGGGTGGTACGTGTATGGAATGAGCTGTCAGAGGAAGTGGTGGAGGCTGGTACAATTGTAACATGTAAGAGGCATTTGGATGGGTATATAAATAGGAAGGTTTTGGAGGGATATGTGGTAGGTGCTGGCAGGTGGGATTAGATTGGGTTGGGATATCTGGTTGGCAAGGACGGGTTTGGACTGAAGGGTCTGTTTCCATGTTGTACATCTCTATGCCTCTATGACTCTATAATATGCCAACACCATAACAGCGCAAGATAAAGGAGCAAGATTAGGTCATTTAGCCCATCAAGTCTACTCCACCATTCAATAATAGCTGATATGTTTCCCAACCCTATTCTCTTGCTCCCCTTCCAAATCAAGAACCTATCTATCTCTTAATATACTCAATGACTTAAATACACTCAATGACTTGACCTCTACAGCCTTCTGTGGCAAAGAGTTCCACAGATTCATCACCCACTAGCAAGAGAAATTCCTCCTCATCTCAGTTTTAAAATGACTATCCCTTCAGTCTGAAGCTGTCCCCTCAGGTCTTAGTCTATCCTACTAGTCCAAACATCTTCGCCATGTTCACTCTGTCCAGGTCTCTCAGTATTCTGTAGGTTTCAATGAGATCACCTCCTCATCCTTTTGAGTACTCATTTGAGTACAGTGCCAGAGTCCTCATACGCTCCACAGATGACAAATGAAACACAATACAATCTGTAGCTTCATCTCTTAGCTCTACCTTGGAATATGAAAAGAAGGAAATCATATTGTTAATTCATTTTGAAAGGAAACTCAATGTGATTACATCAAGGTTGTTCCTCCAGCTAGGAATAGGTCTGTCATGACCCAGTAATCTGTTCTGTCATATTTATCATTCTCATGCTGCTTGATACTAGGGGTCTTGCTGTAGTCAGTAAATGGCAGCCTGTTCTCTGCAGGAGCTTCTTTGCAACTTGTTAACTGATGTTCTATGATGTGCAAATGTTTTATGGTAGAAACCATTCGATTTGTCCCAGGTGTTAAAAAAAGCCAACAAGAGGTTCTTAACATATCACTGCAGGCTGTTCAGAGGGGGTAAAAAGAACTAGCTTGGGGGTTTTAAATACTTTTGAGACATCAGTAGGAATGTCAAAAATAATGTATCCTAAGCTTATAAATCAAATCATGGCTAGTCTCTACTGTTTACATTTATATTCAATTCAACTTTATTTTGTGCTAACATTGATAACTTGACAAAATGTATTTGTTGTGATAATCTATTTTTATTCTGCAGCATGACATGTATTCTATATTGCACAAAATGGAGCAGAAGCAAAGATGTTTCAACAGGTCTTAAGGGTGTTTCACCGAATTGAGTGATGCTGATTTTGCTGAAATGGTTTATATATATATATGACATTTTCCTACTTTCTGTGTGTGTGAGCTGAATATGATCATTCACCCTCAGATACTGGAGAAATGAATGAAAGTGAAGAAATGAACAAAACTCTTTAATGACTTGGGACTAGTGTTGGAGGCAACCTTGAAAGAATTTGGAATGGCCTACTGAATAAAGGTATTCTTGTAGAAATTAATAGCAATGGCTTATTTATGGTACAGAATGAAACCTAGTTAGTCTGTCTAGATTTCTGTTTGAAAACACAATAGCAGAGACAATTATCCAGAATGAAACAAGAAATAATAATTCAAGTTAATGAGCTACCATCTGAGGACAAGCCAAACAGAGTCACGCACGAGAATTCCTCGAAACACGACATTCCAACCAGGAATCTATCAACAAACATATCAACTTGGAGCCCATTTATCACCCTCTGAGAAAAAGAACAGGAATTGGCATCACCACAGGAAATGACATCACCAACCCAAAGAAACCTCAACATATATATAGAAAGTAGGTCACCAACACCAATGCTTTACCGGAGGCTCACTGATTATGTTACCTCGTATGGTGACAAAACATCTGAAAATGAACTTTCCAGCTCATCAAGCAAACTTACGTACAGAACCTCAATCTGAACTACAGATCTTCTTAAAACTCACTAACCTATCATCAGAATTGGGAACAATTAGAAATGTAATAGGTTCTAAGCAAGTGGAGGGAGAGAGAAAGAAAGAATAAAAGGGAAGGTCTGAGATATGGTGGAGAGATTAATTGAGTAAAGAAATGCTAAAGGAAATGGTAATGAGTGAAATAAAGGAAGAAAAGTTCAGTCCATAGGAGATGTGAATGACAAAAAGATGCACAACTGTCATCTGTTGCTAAACATGGAGCAAAATGAGAGTAAAATCAAAGAATCAAAATAGGGGCAAAGATTACATTCTGAAATTGTTTTAAGGATTAAGTGGAGTTGTCCTGCAAAATAGTCACTAAAGGGCAAATATACTGAATTCTAGAAGTGGTGGGAAGTTGGCAGGAAGGGAAAATAATCAGGCAGTTAGCATCAGGAGCTTTCTGTCTCCTTCATTTCACAGGTACATGGTAGACTTGTCTAACCATCAATAATTAAGGCCCTTAGGTGAATTAATGACCCCTACTGGACTGATTACGTGTCTTCCTGGTAAGGGAAAAAAAGTGTCAACTTCCTGATTGTGAAAATGAGGAAGTCAACCTGCCAGGACTTTTTAAAACTTGATTCATATGGGTGACACTGTTTAGGTCAGCCTTTATTGTCCATCCTTAATTGCCTGAAGGTTGGGTATGAGTCAACCGCATTGCAATGGATCAGGAGTCACATGTAGATCAGACCAGGTAAGGACAGAAGATTTACTTCCTTAAAGACAGTAATGAAGCAATGTGATCGAATCCTTGGGCAGTCGGGGACAGGTCTGTGAACTTCACTTCTCTTGTGTCCCCTCCTCCCTTACCTCGTTGCTGGTCTTACTCTTCAGTGATGCTGTTCAGTGAGCAGCCTGCAGCTTCCATAGATTGTTATTATACACAGTAGCTGCTGGTCTGCAGTTGGCTGGGAGTTGCAGGTCAGGACAGGACATCTCCGCTGTGTGATCTAATTGGCTGGGAAGCACATTGGGTTACCATTTAAATAGCTGATTAGAACTTGGCTTTGTAGGTTTTCTCTCTGGTCAGGTTAAGAAATCTCTCAATCTTAAAGATACATACCTCACTTATTGGCAAAAAAAGGAAATTCTTGTCCTATATTAGCATTTGGTCTCCCCATTGGACCAGTGTTCACAATGTGTTAAACTGAAAGAAATGCAAGTAAATCGCTGGTTCAACATTTAAGAAGCATCTGGATGAGCACTTAAAATGTCAGCACAGTAGGCTATTGACCAAGTGCAGGTAAATGGGATTAGTGTAGTTTGTATTTGTGATTTGGATAGGCATGGTGGGCTGATTGGTCTGTTTCTATGCTGTTTGACTCTATAACTCATTGGAAGAAACATTTTGGGTCCTGGATGGTAGGAATAGAAGAGTTAAAAGGGCAGGGTATTACACCGCCTGTAATTGCATTCTTATGGGCCATGGCAGGGTAAGTGGGATGATTGAGGAGTTGATCAGCTTATCACAAGTAAATAAATCCATTCAAAATGCTGGCAGTGGGAGGAAATGGAAGAGTAAATGATAGTGGAATCATGCGGAAAGTGACAGAAATGGTGGAAACTGGTCTGTTGAATATGGAGCCTGCTGAAGTGAAAGATGAAAAAGCCTTTCAGTAACAAAATGAAAATAATCAAATATTTGATTTTACAATGCAAGAGAAAGCTTTACAGCATGGCTCCCTGCATGAATTCTGAGATATCTCTTGGGAAACAAGGACGTATTCTCAGCGTAAGAATCAGGACATGAAATGAATGCTCATCAGAAATGAGTTTACAATGAAAATGCTTTTTAAAATCAGATCAGAGTTTGCCTTTAGCTGCTCAGGTTGTGATTGGGTAAGATGGAGGAGCAAGAACTTTATTAATTTGTGTGCATATTGTGTGTTATTGAAAACAATGGGAGCGCTATATATATGTCAAGGTATATAATCAGGAAACCTTTTTATTGCTCTATCAAGTTCCCATGTTTTGTCAACAGGAGTAAATGTGAATGTGCGTTATAAAAGCAATTGCTTTTTGAAACACTACTGGCAAGTTGACCTTCACTTGGCCTATTGACAATACAGGTTCTGAAATGAAAGAACAAATGCAAGTCTATGTGACATCACCTCTGATGTATAACACAGGTGCCAGCAAAAAAGCGAACACATTTGAGGACATGATATATGTTGCATGATATACATTGCATGTATTTTTATACATTTGCAAAATCCTGAATGGAAATCTCAATCCTTCCAATCCAAATGGATTTACCCCTTCAGATTTAATCACAGTCAAAATGTATTTGTGGTGTTATTATTGAGCCCCTAATAACATAATTCAAATGCCTGCATTTTAAAAAATAGGCCACTAGTATTTTAGCTTTTTGACATGTTGATTCAATAATTAAAACCAATTTCCTGACATTACCTGATCTAATATGTGATGACATAACATTATCCTTTAAATTCTGGTGTAAAT
>NC_057725.1:19492178-19619658 GCF_004010195.1 Chiloscyllium plagiosum | reverse complement strand
GGGCCTATTTCCACACTGTAGGGAATCTAATCTTTTTAAAAAATTAAGAATTGCATGGTTTGACAGGGGGTAACTTGATATTTATTGTGAACAATGTTTGCACGGCTATGGGTTACAGCAGTGGTTACAGATAAATTGGAGCTGCAGGGCTGTGTACAAATGGAGCTCTGGTTGGCGACAAACAATGGATTAGTTTGTGTACAAGTAGCCAGTTAACTTGGGGCAGTGAACAAGATACAGAGAGGCCTTTGGATCATCATCAGTTCAGGAACTCTCTCTATTCTCTACAGTAAACCATTTTAGGCCTGAAGAAAATTAATTTATTGTTCCTTCATCAGTTGGTGGAAGCTGTGACTTTGAATTTATAAGTCTGCACCCTGGGCAGCATGGTGACTCAGTGGTTAGCACCCCTGATGCCTCACAGCATCAGGGGCCTGGGTTTAATTCCAATCTCAGGCAACTGTGTAGAGTTTGCACATTCTCCTCGTGTGTGCGTGGGTTTCCTCCGGGTGCTCCCTTTCCTCATAGTGTTTAGGGATGTACAGGTTTGGTGCATAAGTCAGGGATAAATATAGCATAGGGGAATGGTTCTGCGAGTGTTGGTGTGGACTTGTTGGGCCGAAGGGCCTGTCCCCACAATGTAGGGATTCTATGAACTATACCATTTTATAAGTGAACCAGTCACTCTTGTAGGGGCATCTAGAGAAGAACAACTGAGAAGCAGCTTTCTGACCAGCACAAGGATCCTAAGAATCATCTCAGCAATGCTTGTGGACAGGAACCACTGAAATGCTTTTTAGTTTATTTTTCCTCTGTCCAATACTCAGGTTCTTTTTCTGTCTATGTGTGCATATTTGCATGTGTCTGTGTGGTGTGTGTAAGGGAGGGTTTACAAGGAAGTTAGAGCTTTAATTTGTACAGTTACTTGTTAATTAAAGTCAAAGAGAAATAGGCAAGTAAAATGGGTGCATATTAGGTTCCATTTCAAAAAACTATCTTGGTCTTAGGGTATAATGCATGTCCTCAGCCTTCTGTAAATTTCCAATGAAACATCACGCAAACTCAAGGGACAACAGCTCATTTTCCATTTCAGGTTTTACAGCTTCTAAGACTCAATATTGAATTTCACAACTTCAGAGCCTGACCATGTGACATCAGTTCTCTATCTTTTCTTTTTTCCTTTCCTCACCAATGTCCCCACAGCCGTGTCTTATTTCTGTTTTATTTATTTCGCTGCCAGCAGAGAGGAGACATTTTTTTCCCTCTCACACCTTAATTGATACCTATTTTCCTTACACCTCTAGAATTGAACTCTTTTGACCAGGTTTGGACAGGGGCTGAAATGAAGTAGAGGCTGAGTGGCCCTGACGCAACCCAGATTGAGCATCAGTGAGCAGGTCACTGCTAAGTAAGTGTTGATTGATCCTTCATTCACTTTACTAATGATCGAGAATAGACTGATGGAACAGTAAATGGCCAGGGTGGATTTGGTGGTCATCAATTCTCCACATTACCGGGAACATGGCAGTGTTGCAGCTGTGTGGGAACACCTTGATTTCACCATAACTTGGCTAAATGATGGAGAGAAAGGCTTTAGCACTATTGACAAGATGGTTTCAGAGTCTAAAGACATTGCTGTAGCCAGTGCCTTCAACTAGTGCTTGATGTCATATACTGTGAATCAAATTATCTGAAGGTTAGAATCTGTGATACTGGAAACCTCCAGAGGAAGCCAAAATGGATTAATTGGATCCACTTGGTCCAATTAACTGAACATGGATGTAAATTCTTTAGTTTTATCTTTTGCACTGATGCACTTAGCTACCCCAGCACTAAGCATGAAGATCCCTCTTATTCATTACTAATTGACCACCTGCGAGGGCAGATAAATGAAATTAATGTAATTTGGTGTTTGTTACTCGGTACGGATATAAAAGACCAATGGGTCTGTTTCAATGCTATATGACTCCATGACAACTAGTCATGTTTTGTTGTTTCACCGTCAAGCACAGACAATTTTTTTTGTCTATGGGAAGATTTTGTTTCAATGCTGATTGCCCTCACCCCCAGTTTAAGAGCCTGTCATAACATTGTTGGTGCTAGGATTGAGGAAGGTCTCAAAGCAATCTATACTGTACCTCCTTGCACATCTGTCCAACTACATTTCAGCTGGTATGTGACAACAAGATGCCAACAATGCACTCCAAATGGGATTTGTGCCTGATACTAAATGCAAATGAATTACCCTCCCTCTGATCCTGTAAACTTTGACTAATATTAGTGTTGGAATGTACTGGTGGTGTAATTTCAGTGCTGTCACTGGGAGTGCTGCTGAAGACCAAAGCAATTATTTTGTATTGATAGTACTTAAATACAATATCCAGCTTCAAAATAATATACTAAAATGTTCAGAATTGAAATCAAAGGTTAAAATCCACAGGAAGGTGTGACTAACTGCTTTATTGACAATTGATTGACAAAATGGCTCAATTCTAATAAAGCAAAAGGGCAAGGTACTGTGCATTCAGAGGTCTATGTGGCCCATGGATAGCATTTGAATTTTTATTTCACCATTTTACCAGTTTATGTATTTTTATCCATATAAAACATATACACAAGAGTTTCCTTCAATGCCTCTAGAACGGTAGGTAAAATACAAAGCTCCTTGAATTCAAGTGAGCGACAAGTCTTCATTTCCTTGGTGTGTCTTTAATATCTGGCATATTTAATGAAAATGTTTATCACATTGTCTATCGAGTAAAGATGCTGATTTTACGAAACATTCAGTACCATGTTTTCCAGTGGAGCTCTTTCCCTCGAGTTAGAGTTTATAAATTTGCTTTTTAGTGCAGTCTAATAAAGTATAAGTCTTGTTTTATGATATTTACCTCAAACTCTCATCAATATTTGGCTTGTGGTTTTCATACGAGGCATCTCCTTATAAGCTGTTTTCATTCTAATGATTGTCTATTCATTCTTTTTAACAAGAGTGATTGATCAGACTTGTTTATCCTTTTCGAACACCAATCATTGCAGGGCAATCACAGCCTTCCACCTGGGAAGATCAGTTTTTGTGTTGTTTCCTGCTGTCAGTCATTTGCTTTGAGCTGTGTGCTTCCATTGTGTTCAAATTGCACAGCAACAGCTTTTGTGTTCAGGGAAGCGTGCTTCTGGACTTGAAAGATGTGTACAGCCAATGGAAGCCTGACCTATGTAAATGCATGGTATTGTGTTCTACCATCTATATCTTTCTGCATTTGAAGAGACCTGACCTGAATTTGACTGCATCTTGGCAAATGCTTCAGGAAGATTGTAATGTACCAGCAGTCTGAAATATCCATCCTACAATGTAGATTTCAAAGACACTGGCCCGCCAACCATTATCTTCATAATCGCAACTTTTCAGTCACACTTAATATTCTACTTTAGAATTTGAACATGTAGGCATCAATAGTTTGTTAACTTCAGTGAGTCAAATAAATATTTTAGCAAATATACCAATGGATAATAAAAATAAAGCAGTTAGAATTTCCTGTCAATAAATGACCAGATTAAAAAAATGACAGTACAATTCTCCGAAAATGGGACTTTTTGAATAGATATATCAAAAGCTCTGCCTCAGTTCCAGATAGTTGTTTCTGGAAGATTTCAAATAAACTTCAATGTCTTCTCGAAATATTAGATTAGATTACATTACAGTGTGGAAACAGGCCCTTCGGCCCAACAAGTCCACACCGAACCGCCGAAGCGCAACCCACCCATACCCCTACATTTACCCCTTACCTAACACTACGGGCAATTTAGCGTGGCTAATTCACCTAACCTGCACATTTTTGGACTATGGGAGGAAACCGGAGCACCCGGAGGAAACCCACGCAGACACGGGGAGAACGTACAAACTCCACACAGTCAGTCGCCTGAGACGGGAATTGAACCCAGGTCTCAGGCGCTGTGAGGCAGCAGTGCTAACCACTGTGCCACCGTGCCACCCGTAATAGTTTTAACTCAATAATACAGGAACAGAGGACCAGGAATAGGCCTTGTTGTTCTTCAAGCCTCCTGCTCCATTCAAATAGATCAAGGCTGGTAGTGGTCTCAATTCTACTTTGCAGTCTGCATCCCATAACTCTTGACTCCCTTATCTATCAAAAGCCCATCAGATGAAGGCTTGAACAAATTTAAAGATCTAGCTTCCACTTTCCACACTCTAATGACCTTTAGAGAAAAACAAAATCCTCCTCATTTCTGACTTAAAAATTCAACCTCATATTCTTAAGCAATGTCCCCTGGGTTTAGTTTACCTCACAAGATGAACCAGGACTGTTAGGAGCATTGATATACACAGTGTCAGTGGCTGTTGGCCTTCACCATTCTGTGAGCCATGGGTAATTTATCCATATGACCTTGATCTATAGGTGGCCTTGGTGATTTCAAAACTCTTTGCACGTCGTGGTGCTCAAAATAATGTTATATCTCTCTGGCTTTCTGTTCCCACCACATGTCCTTTATATTCCAGATTTGTCTTTTGGCATGAGCCTTGAGATGTTGGAATGCTGCCTTGACTTGTGACCTTGGGTTGTACTGCCAGGCATGGAAGGCTGATCATTTTTTGTTCTTCGAGGCTTCATATGCCTGCTTCAATTTTACTGAATCAATCCCAGTGACAAAAATGTACAAATGCTTCTGAATTCAGGAGTCTGGTATAGTTGGCTTTATTTGATTTCACCTTTTATGATTGCCAGTTTGACACTGTGGAAAAGTTCATGTCTATTTGCTATTCCTTGAGCAATATCATATGCAGAGCGTTCTTGGTTTGCAAATCCAGAGCTGCCTGAAAGTGGCAACACAAGAGGGTAAGGTAGAACCCAGCTCCCCAGAACATTACCTGGGTCTCTGGATTAAGAGTCTAGCAATAATACCACTAGGGCATTGCCTCCCCTGTTTGTGTTCTGTATTGTTTTGCATTCCATGAAAGATCCTCCAGATATCCAACTTATTCAGTCCCCTCAAAGACTTGTATATTGCTCTTTGTAAGGGCTGCCTCTGTTTGAAAGACATAAAATGGCTGACAAGGAATAAACAGAATTAAACAGCCTACTCCAGAGTTTAGACACACAATGGCAGACAAGTAATTAAAACAGAATTAAATGCCTTCTCCATAATTAAAGTGAAATACAATGGTATCTTTGAACATGGCTACTCCAATGTGACTGGGAGGCCCTATACAAAAAGCCATCCAAGACAGTTTGGTAAGAGGATGTCTAAGGATAAACACAAGTTTATTAAAAAATGACAAGTGATTGCTTCCAGCCTTGTTAATGAAAGGATGTTGTCTCATTAGGTGAACAGCACCAGTTAGAATGAAGGGTGTAAATCTCAGTCCATGAGACAGCCAGCCTATCTCATAGTGCAGCTGTGAAAACAACACCTTAAGTTATTTTGTAGTAATCAGTGATTTCTTTGAAGTTATTCACAATATTAAGAGATAGGTTCTAGTTGAAGATTCTTCAGATAATCACAAAAATAGATTTCAATGTAATTATAGATACACATAATGAAAATAGAATAGAAACATGAGGGGAAAAACACTCAAACATAGATGTGAAAGTTAATTAATCTTGCGAAATGCTTTCCTTACCTCTAAAAAAGATGTTTGGCATGTCCTGAACAAGACAGATTGTTCGCAACTTATTAGTTAGAAAGTGTTAACAGTAGAAGTAGCTGTAAAACTTTACATAAACTAACTTTATAGTAGGAGTTAATACAATGAATCTTATAGCAGTTAGTTAGAATCAACTGTCCTTTGTATTTTTGAGACAGTGGAAAATATAAGAGGAGTAATAGAATTTGATAAAGATGGCAAAGGGATACAAAAGGCATTGGAATTCAAGCAGTTCTTAGAGATAAGCAAGTCTGAGACAGATCCGAAAGACTATAACCAGTAACTTTGGAAAGCAAATTAGTAGGATCCGTAGAAAGATCCCAAGGCCTGGAGATTACAATGCCTGTTAAACACCATGGGATCATGGAAAATTGGGGCTGTCCATAAGAATGCCCATCATTGATGTGGTGTTTCACAGGATTGGATGTATAGGATAGTTTCTCAGGTTGGCACAACATCGAGGGTTAAAGGGCCTGTACTGCACTGTAATATTCTGTGTAATGTTCTATGTTCTAATAAGCGAAAGGACACAGTGACCACATTGTATGTGATTATCATAACACAAATATATAAAAAAATGTCGTATTCTACTGTAAAAACCAGAGCATCATTGATTTCCCTTGTGATTTGAGCTAAAGATTAAGAGAACGACTGGGTTCTCACGTCAAGGCCAGATTCAGGAAAGATCTTTGACCCTTCTCCTTGCATTAACCAGTTGTTGCTGGAATAGGAATGATGTCTGTCATGTGCTGGAATCCTGCCCACCTCCTGAGTCTTTGTCCCTGGTTCGGGGGTTATGCTCCTACACTATTTTATATTGGTCATATTTGAAATATTCATTATCAAGGACATGCAAGGTACCCATTGTATTCTGAGTAGTGAGGGTCCATAATATAGCAAAGTTTCCATGTGATAGCTCAAAGTGAATCATAGAGTGAGGTATTTTATAGAAATGAGGTATTGTTAGCAAATTTTGGGGAGGGGGGCAGTGTTGTGAGGCAAGTGTGGCAGTAGTAAGTGTCACTATTACAGGAAGTTAACACCATATACCAGAATTTTAATATATATATAATGGATGCTAGTTGATCTCTTTGGCAGCATTAACAGTAAGTTAGATGAGATGTGGATAATTTGTTAACTACTCATACGTAAAACTGGCATTGCCAATCCATTATAGAGATCAATGAATCAATTTTCTTTTTTTGTATTGCCTTCAGTTCCCTATCCAGACAATAAGCTGAAAATCTACACCATGTACTTTATAATAATCAAAGTGTGATCAACAAAATGTGGTTGAGTGAATGTTGGCATTTACACTTTATTGGAAATGAACTTGGACTTGGGAGAAAGAATATGCAGTGCGGAGGACGAATATATAACTGACCTAAAGATAGACATTTACATCATTTTTGCATTGAGAATAAAAAATGATTTGTCATTTGAAAAATTAGAGATAGGGGAACTATTGTTCAAAAATATATCATCTTCTCTAGTGATAAAGAATAATATTATTTCTTTACTGTCTCAGTTTGTTTACTCCTCTTGTACCAATGATGTCCACTTTCTTTCCATGTTTCTCATAAAGTAACATTGCACATCTACTACTTTTGACTGTTGATAGGCATGCTAAATATTATCTAGTGCTATAAAATATATGCTACTTATTTTTAAAGTTTTATCTTTCTCTGCCTAAAGAGTTTCTTTAGGTCTGTACCATCATTCCGAAAGTGAATTGTTGTAGATATTGATACTAGAGACCAAGCCTGGCTCTCATCCACCATGCTATCTTCATTGCACAGCTGTAGCAACATATGGCAAGAAGACTATTTCCCTTGATTCCATCAATCCCAAAACCATGGGGCATGTTGCCCTTTGGCAGAAGAATATAGGAAATGCCACTATCCACCAGCTGTCACTGGATGCAACATCTGTAGTTACATTCCAGCTAACATCTTATTCATTTGTCAGGTATGTTTGCTTCATCAATACAAGGTTTATTAGGGACCTTTATTTCCTTATTTAAAACGTCTACTTTATTTTGGAGGTGCTTTCTGGAATTACAAAGAATATGCAGAACAGAAACAGGCCATTCAGCCCAACTAGTGTGTGCTGAGATTTTCTCTCCATTTGAATCTTCTCCCATTCTAACTGCATTATTTCTCCCGATCAGCATTTTACACTTTATTCTATCACTCACTTGTCTAATTTACTGTTGAAAGTACGTAAGTTATTCGTGTACACCTTTTCAGTGTTTGTGTGCTTGACATAACTATTCATTGAGTAAAGAACATTTTCTTATTTCCCAAGTGCTACATTCATAGCCCCCATTTTAAATTCAACCACAAGTGGGAGTATTCTCCCCACATCTACCCTGACCAATCTATTCACATTTTCAAAACATTTCTTTATACTAGGAAGACCCAGAACTGTGTATGATATTTTAAGGATGATCTGCCCAGTTTAACATAACTTTATTACTTCTGAATTCTGTATTTTTGAAATCATCTTCAGAACTTTTCTCAGTGTTATTAATTGTTTTTTCTAATTTGCAAGCTGCTTTTAGTTATTCATTCAATTATTCACCTAAATCTCATTTGTCTTTCTGTTCTTTTCCATTTTGTATTTGGTAATGGTGTTGCAATTCTTCAAATTTTTTACCAAAATTCATCACCTTACATGTACCCATGATAAATGTAACTGTCAGATCTTCACATTTTCTGATGTCTTCCAGTTTTGTTCTACACTCTTCTGCAGTACTATGGGGAGAGCCTGGAGAGTTTCCAGCTTCCACTGTTGATGTACGATTGAGGAGTCGTTGAAAATGTTCTCTCCAGTGTTAACAGTTGTCATCCTTCAGAAGGGAAGCACTGTTGTGTGAACCATGGGTAATTTATCCAGATGACCTTGGTCTATAAATCCCCTCGTAGTTTCAAAACTCTTTGCATGTTGTGATGCTCAACATGATGTTGCATCTCTCTGGCTTTCTCTTCCAACCACATATTCCAGATTTGTTATTCGGCATGAGCCTTGAGTTGTTGGAATGCTGCCTTGACTTGTGACCTTGGGTTGTTCTGCCCATGGCAATGAATGCTGCTCACTGAGGCCGCATATTTCTGGTTAATTTTCACTGAATCAATCCCAGTAACAAAGATGCACAAATCCAGTGGTTTTGGGTTCAGGAATCTATTACAGATGAATGTATTTGATCTCACCTTTTAGGAGTTGCCAGTTTGACATGGTGGAGAGGCTTGTGTATGTGAGCTATACCTTGAGCAATGCCATCAGGGGTTCCATGACAGGGTGATGTATCAGAAAAGGTGTGGTCCAAGAAGTCCTGAATGGCAGAGCTGGTGAAGGAAGACTGTGATGGTAGAAGGAGCTGCAGCAGTCAGGTGATCCCGGTAATCATGTGTCAACTGGTTAATGAAATCTGACCATCAATCTGCTTAGACCATCTACACCTTGACAGTACCTTATTGCCTCCACATTGAACAGAATCACTTCTCCAGTGTCCATTTGCCAAATTCTATGGCAATGGGCAATTGGCAAAGGGTCCAGAACTGTGAATTTGAGAGTCCCTGATTGAGAATCTGCACACTGGTGATAGATGCATGAAGGTTATTTTACACTTGCTTTGGGAGAGAGATGCTTTTTGGCAACAGCATCTATGACTGAACAGTTCTCATCTGGAGACACAATGCTCACCCCATATTTAAGAAGGAAGTCTAGAAAAAGATTAAAAGTCATTTATCCCTCAATCCTTGCTGCAAGTATCACCTCATCCAGATAACCTTCTCTGTGCTCAGATAAATAAAAAACTTTGCAGTTTGAATCATTAGAACATTCACTGAATACCTTAAAGGTTAGGGTCTGGGAACAAGAACTATAACCAGATTAAGGGAGATATCAAGACTCCATATTGACAGCTCTGTCAATTCAGTAAGAGCTACTTCCCACCTGGGAAGGGACAGATGAAGTAACAATCAAGTGGAAATACTTCCTCCTGTAAAATCAAGACTAACATCAACCTTTTAGTGGAAACACAATGGTTTTGTCTTCCGTAATGGAATCGTTGATGGACTGCCAAAACTCCACAGTTATATAAACGAAAGGCTCATGACACTCATCCTCCAGCTCAGCCGTATCTGATGTGCCACTCTCATCAGACTTATACCCTGACCCTAGACTCTAATAAAGATGTTCAGGTTCAGTTTGAGTCTGACCTTGATAAAGTGTTCACTGTCATTTCAAATACCAGGAAAGGTCATCCTTCTGAAGTTTTTAATGCTAAAGTTGTCAATGACTCTAATGTTTGGAGAGGAACTATTGGCAAAAATGAATTGGGAATGGCCAATGCAAACAGCATCCTCCTGCTGACAAAGTGTGCTCATCATAGCATCATTATAACAAACCCCACTCTTCCAGCAAACTATATAGAAGTACCACGAATCAGTACTGAATATATTATTACTGTATTTAGATCAAAGATTTATGTCTGTGTCACTCAATATTGACACCAACTGGACAGGCTATAAACTTGTCCAATTAGAGATGAACATCCTGACCATTATCAAGATTCTATCATCCAAAAATCCAAGAGAAAGGACCATGTCTTACTTAAGCACCTCACAAGAAAAGACAAATTCCAATTATAGCTCATGATCAAACTAGAAAATCTTCACAGTTGAACTCATTTCCAGATTTTCCTACAACTGTACTGATGTATCAACTTAGAAAATGGTTTGGCATTTCATGGAAAAATGTTATTAATTTGTAGACAGTGAGTTTGGACAAGTCTTTGCACACGTAAACTGCAGCACCAATGGATAAAGTTACAATGGGTGCAACAGAACACCCTGTGCAAACTTTCCACTAATGCGTTCATGTACTGAAAAAATATTAAGCTATAATTCACTTTTAAAAAATTGCATGTCTTCTCTTGTATGTGACAGTATGAGGACAGATCTTAATGTAAGTGGGTAAACATGACTGTTATTGAATACTCAGTTTGGAATGAAAGGAGTCAATCATAACGGCTGTCTTAAATTGGCTGAAAGGATTTATTCCTTGCTTGACTTGAGTAGAGAGCAGATGGCTTGGTCCCTGCACAATGTTTGACAGTGGGGATTGAGTCAAAAAAAGAATCTAGAGCAGCTGCAATTACAGAATGATGTGGGATAAAGATATTTTTGCAGAATCTGACAGATTTCCATGAGGAGCTCAGGAGATAATAGGAGGTAAGGCTGTTGCATAGCGATAAATTTATTTTGGGAGGACCATAAGTTGTATCAAAAGATTTCTCGCCAAGAACTACCCATTTGTAATCTCCTAGTCTTATTTTTGATGACATTATTAGTTAACTTAGGGGACAGATTCTACATGTATGCTAATGAAATCTATGGTCTATCTCTGTATAACAATCTCTTGACTCTTTCTCCACCTCAATGCTATTAGAATTATTGTCTGGTGTCATTTTTTAGATAAACTGATACATAGAATAGTAATGCTATAAGAATAAATCCATCACCTTTGACATCTGGCACAAAATGTGTACACTCCCTAAGTGTTTAATCTCTATTCTTTGTTTGCTGTCAAATGCTGAATCAGACGGATAGAAATTTTGACATCCTAAATAATTCTGAGCTGAATTTCCAATTTAATATCCTTTCTATGATAAAACCATTTATATCCATTCCTATAAATTAATTATTTAAATAACCAAATATTTATCAACCATTATACCTTTTAATGAATTTTCTATTTATCACAGCACCTTATTTTATACTCCTCGGTTTTCTTAGATTTAAGACTTTAGTTTGAGAGTGCACCACAATATTTTCAAACTCAATGGAACAATCCATAATGTCACTCTTCCTTCAAGGTTATTTTACAACAAGATTATTCATTAGAACTCTTGCCTTATATAATAGTAGATCAAAATAGGCAGTTCTTTAACATACTTCTCCACCAAAGTATCTAATGCATATTACAGAAACAATTCCTCCACATCATTGGTGCTCATTAGATTTATCTAGACTCTATTTAGATAGAGTCCCACATTACCCTTGTTGTGCACACCACTGATTTCCTGGATTATACTGTGCTCTGTCTTGCAGCCTATAAACAATTCCTACCAATATTTACCAGACCATGTTATTACTTAGCTTCATTCAAATATATTCCATATGTTGTTCTTCCATTCTTAATCCTCGCTTTAATATGCCAATCCCTTCTTTTCCCTGTGTTGGGGGAGGCCAGAACTAGTCAGCAACTTTAGGGTGAGAGGAGAAAGATTTAAAAGGGACCTAAGGGGCAACTTTTTCATGCAGAGGTCGGTGCGTGTATGGAATGAGCTGCTAGAGGAAGTGGTGGAGGCTGGCACGATTCCAACATTTAAAAGGCATCTTCATGGGCATATGAATAGGAAGGGTTTAGATAGATATGGGCCAAATGCTGGCAAATGGGACTAGATTAATTTAGGATATCTGGTCGGCATGGACAAGTTGGTCTGTTTCTGTGCTGTACATCTCTATGACTCTATAACTCAATTATAACTACTATCATCACTTCCTTTTTTAAAAATCTATCCTTCCTAAGTATAGAATATGCTTGAATACTCAGTCACCACCATTAGTCACATTCCAGCAATGTCTTTGTAATTGCCACTGAATCATAATTGTTTACTTGTACTTGTCCCACCAACTCACCGACCTTGTTTCAAAGGTTGAGTGCAGGCAGATGCAATGGCTTTAATTCTGCCTTCTTAACATCAACTCTTTTTTGATTTCCATATCAGGACTGCTCCCCCCCACCAATCCCCAGACAAGCTTGTTAAAACCTAGGGGGGCTATGTAAAAGGAAAGTAGGTCACTTAGCTGCAGAAACCAGAAATTATCATTGAGGTTGAGGAAATGTGAGAGATATTGAACAAATATTTTGTGCTTGTTATCACAATAGAAGAAGTAAGTTATGTACCTGAAATATATGATTTGTAGGGCTACTAAGAGTGAGGAAATTAAAGTATATAAAATCAGCAGAGATATGTATTAAAGATTAAATGTTGATAAATTTTCAGGACCCGAAGGTCCACATTTAAAATTCAAAAAGTATTAGTTGCTGAGAGAGAGGGAGCATTACATGAGATTTTCCAAATTTCCCTAGATTCTGGAACAATCCCAGTGGTTTGAGAGCTTGAAAATATAACATTCCTATTCAAAAACAGAAGGAGAGAGTAAAAGGGGTAGGGGAGGGGAGGGAGTGGGGTGGGGTGATTTAACCTTACATTAGCCATTGAAAAATTGCTGCACTTTAGAGAAGATTAAACAATAAATGTTTGATTGCATTGCATGATTATATGGAACCAACATTTCTTATGAGGATGTAACTAGTAAAGTAGATAAAGAGAAACCAAGGCATATAGTGTGCAGGAACTTAGAAATCCAAAACACATTGTAGTGTGCCAAACAAAATGTTAACTTGCAACACAAGTGCTCATGGACATGTGGGTTATACAGTAGAAGGATGGAGAATTGGTAAACAGACAAGAAACAAATAGGAGGATCACTTTCATACTGACAAGCTGTGGTTCTTCAAATACTTCAACTGAGTGTCAGATATTTACAATTAATATTAATGACTTAAATGAAAAGAGCACGGTAACATATCCATGTAGTTTCTTTCCTCTGGAATTCTTTTCGCGTAGGTTCATAAGTTCAGAACATATAGGAGCAGAATTAGGCCATTTGGCTGATAGAGTCTGCTGTGCCATTCGATCGTGACTGATATGCTCCTCAACCCCATTTTCCTACCTTCTCTCCATAACCCTTCAACCCATTACCAATTAAAAATCTATCTAACTCCTCCTTAAATTTACTCACTGTTCAAACATCCACTGCACTTTGGCTTTTTACACCTTTGCTTCACTATCTCCTTCAATACATTTTGATCATCTATTCAAATGTATTTTCTTTCTCTTTGATCTAATTTGTCTTGATGCCTCGATATTTTGTTATGTTAATGACATTATATAGATTCATGTTCTTTTGCACTTTTTACTGAATTAGAATAGAAATAACTCATGGAATTCAATGGAATAAAATCTTTGGTGAGTTTACACTGCTGGCTCCTTAAGTTTGTCTGGCTTGATTTGTTTTGATTTGATTTGATTTATTGTTTTCACATATGCCCGAGATAGAGTGACAAGTTTTGTTTTCCGTGTTCTAAGGCAGATCATATCATACAAAATACATCAGATTAGCAGAACAGAGTGCAGACTACACTGTTACAGCAGCAGAGAAGGTACAGGGAGAGAGAGAGAGAAGAATCAACACTAGTATTTGAGAGGTCCGTTCAAATGTCTGATAATAGCAAAGAAGAAGCTGTTCTCGAATCTGCTCGTATGTGTACTCAAACTTTTATACTTTTTGCCCGACAGAAGAGGGTGAAAGAGAGTATAACCAGGATGGGAGGAGCTCCTGAGGCAGCAGGAAGTACAGATGGAGTCACTGGATGAAAGGCTGGTTTGTGTGATGGACTAGGCTGTGTTCACAACTCTCTGTAGTTTGGGAAGAGCAGTTGCTATACCACACCGTGATGCATCCAGATAGGTTGCTTTCTATGATACATCTATAAAAATAGGTAAGAGTCTTTGGAAAACATGCTGAATTATTTTAGCCTCCTGAGGAAATAGAAGCACTTTTGTTTTTGCTTGATCATTTTAACCGGTGGGAATTATGTTAGTGTTTCTGTGTCACAATAAACTGTGATAAAGAACATTAATACATGGGGTGTGTAGGTTAGGTGGTTAGCCATGCATTAGCAGGTTTACAGAGATAGGATAGGGATGGATCTGGGTAGGATGCTCTTCAGAGGGTCATATGGACTCGATGGCCATCTGGTCTGCTTACATACTGTGGGGATTCTATGATTTTATGGTAAAATATTTAGAAGGTAGATTTAGTGACAATTATTGTGTCGTACAAAAAATTTCTCATGTAGCATTATTATTCTTTGCTTAAATGCCTGCTTTCCTTTCATACTGTATTGCATGTTGGTAGAGTGTACAATTCCATTTCGTTTCCTTTGATGTAAAGGTCACTTTGCTTTTTATCTGCTTCATCTAGAGGGAAATAAAATACTATTGCCAATGAGGAGTTCTGAGGTCTGTTGCTGCTTGTATAACCAGATTGGAATTCTAACAGAATATTACACATTGAAGCAATACAGATTAACATTAATTCAGTGGCTCTTTTCATTAATATTCTAGCATGAGCACAGTTTGCATCTGCAAAAGGCACTGCTGCATAAATATCATAACACAGTGAAAGGATTGTTCGCTAAGTAATCATGACAATTTGCATCATAGTTCCAACATTATACTGTACATAGGGAATATTAAAATATTGATGTACAGAGACAGTATAGTATAAAACAAACTCAAAAATCATACGTTTTTAAATCTGAAGTTAAAAGGAAATTTCTAATCAGAGAGCTTCATGTTGTTCCTCATCACAATCATTATAGTATGATTTATTTTGGAAAGGCAAATCAGGGCAGGACATATACATTTAATGGTAAGGTCCTGGAGAGTGTTGCTGAACAAAGAGTCCTTGAAGTACAGGCTCATAGCTCCTTGAAAGTGGAGTCACAGATAGATAGGATAGTGAAGAAGGCATTTAGTCTGCTTTCCTTCACTGGTCAGTGCATTGAGTGTAGGAGTTGGCAGTTCATGCTGTGGCTGTACTGGGCATTGGTTAGGCCACTTTTGGAATATTGTGTGCAATTCTGATCTCACTCCTATCGGAAGGATGTTGTGAAACTTGAAAGGGTTCAGAAAGGATTTTCAAGGATGTTGCTAAGGTTAGAGAGTTTGAGCTATAGGGAGAGGCTGAAAAGTCTGAGGCAGTTTTCCCTGGAGCGTCAGAGGCTAAGGGATGACTTTATAGAGGTTTATAAAATCATGAGGGGTATGGATAGGGTAAATAGACAAAGTCTTTTCCCTGGTGTGGGGGAGTCCAGAAATAGAGGGCATAGGTTCAGTGTGAGGGCAAAGATTAGGAAGGGACCTAAGGGGCAACGTTTTCAAGCAGAGGGTGGTGCACGTATGGAATGAACTGTTAGAGGAAGTGATAGAGGCTGATACAATTATAGCAATTAAAAAGCATCTGGATGGGTATATGAATAGGAAGGGTTTTGAAGGATATGGGCCAAGTGCTCGTAAAGTTGAGTTATCTGTTTGGCATGGATGAGTTGGACCGAAGGATTTGCTTCTGTGCTGTACACCTCTATGACTCTATGACTGGTTAAAGTAATCAAACCATTCCTATATAACATTCCATATCAATACAGTCCAAATCTTTTGGCAATTACTTTATTATAAGATATTAAATGCTGGATCTGAGGTGCATAAAATATGTCGTGGCAAAGATTATTGATGTTTAAATGTAATTATAGTTTCAAAAGTGTTGTAGAAATAATCCTTGGAAATAATAAAGTTACAGCCAACGTAACAAAGGTGCAGATATCATCATTATGGATTGCATGACATTCCTTCATAGGCATCTCCATCACAAAATGAAAGCAGTAACATTTACTTAACATGCGCACAATTGGGGATATGGTGGCCTTGTCGTGCTATTAGATTAGATTAGATTAGATTCCCTACAGTGTGGAAACAGGCCCTTTGGCCTAACAAGTCCACACCGACCCTCCAAAGAGTAACCCACCCAGACCCATTTCCCTCTGACTAATGTAACAGTTCCTTACTCACTAGACTTTTAATCGAGTGACTCAGTTTCAAATCCCACTGTGGGATGCTGGAATTTGAATTCAATTTTATAAAAAATCCAGAATTAACAGTTTAATGACGACCAAAAATTTTCAGAAAAGAAAAACATCTGGTTCACTAATGTCCTTTAGAACATCTCCTTACCTGCCCCAGCCTATCTGTGTTACCATGCCAACACCAGTGCAGTTGACTCTTAACTGTTTTCTGGGCAATTAGGAATGGGCAATAAATGCTGACCTGGCCATTGAAGCCCACATCCTGAGAATGAATTTTAAAAATTCCAAGACTTTGAAATAAATTGCCAACAATTTTTAAACTTACACAGTCAATCTCTGCGATTGTGAATATAATTTGGTTTCAAGCGTATCAAATAGATATAACTATATATATATATTTTAAGAACAATTAAACTTTGTTTATGACCAAGTTCCTGTCAAATCTTCAATGTATATAATATTAATTGTAACAGTAAGTGGGCAATGTGTTATAATTTTATCTGCGAAGTAAATCTTAATAAAGAAGCAGTGGGTGTCTTTGTCCTGTTGAATTGGTCAGCTGCTCTCTTTCTATAATAAAGGATTCATTGAGGCTTCCTACCTAGACACCTCAAGAAAGCGATCTCTCAACTGGTCACTATAGAGCTTTCCAACACTGAGTTCAAGCTATTTCAAACGATAAACTCTGTCACATCTTGCTTCATTTTATTTGTCTGCTTCAGTTTTTCTCTTATTCTTGCTTTAGTGTACCAGCGCATCTTCTGCAAGGCAAATCTCTTGTTTCTCCTGGAAAATAAGAACTAGGAGCAAGAGTGGGCCAAATGGCCCTTCGATCTTTTCATGGCCTCAGCTCCACTTACCCACCCTCTCACCATAACCCTTAATTCCTTTACTGTTCAAAAACAAAAATCTGTCTTAGCTTTAAAAACATTTACTGCAGGAGCATCAACTACTTCATGGGCAGGGAATTCCACAGATTCACAACCCTCTGGGTGAAGAAGTTCCTTCTCAATTCAGTCCTAAATCTGCTTCCTTTAGTTTTTTTGAAGTTATGCCCTTCTCTTCCTGCTGCGTTACCATTCCCTTTGGCATTGAAGGACTAATTCTTCTGTTATCCAGTCCCTCCTGTCACCATCCCATCATGACATACTTGTTTTTACTGCTTATCATCCCTCACTCACAGTTCTAATTTTCCCGAGGTCCAATGAAAGATCTCAGCATTAACTCTAATTCTGTCTTCACAGACATTATCAGACCAGCTAAGGATTTCCAGCATTGTCTGTGCTAATTCCAGCTGAAGGCCAGTTTCTAAAGACAATTTTTCTATCACTATGCATGGTACTCACTCAGCATCCTGCTCTACTTTTATTGTCTCTGGGAGTCATGTGGAATTTATTACATGCAGAAAGAAAGTCATGTTTCCAGACTCTCTGTTAAGCTTGCAATTGTACCACTAACCACCAATTACCTAATGCACAGTACATTCTCCCTGCAGTCCAGCCATGCGGATCAAATCATTATGAATTGGGTTACTGTTCATTCTTGGGAAGCTGTCAAGCTCCAAATGTTTCTGTTGCATCCTGCCATATTCATTGCAAAGTCATCACCAATTTGTTTTTCCAACCTCAACATATCATTGCAATTTGCATTTCCTTATTCATCCACTCATGCAAAATGAACTTGTTTCAACAGTGATTAAGAACAGATTAACTATGTTGAGTTACTGTAGCGTAGATATCATATGACATTTGACAAAAATGTTACATCTTACTCTCATGTGATTTGAAGTATAGGAGTACTAAACCAGCAGATTCCCTCATTTCCAATTTTCATTTCTTCAATTCAGCCAGTTGGCCCAGATAAACCTTAGCATCCGAGGAGCAGGAGAATCGATGTTTCAGGCAAAAGCCCTTTCATTAGGATTCCTGAAGAAGGGCTCTTGCCCGAAATGTTGATTCTCCTGCTGTTTGAATGCTGCCTGACCTGCTGTGCTTTTCCAGCACTACACTCTCGACTCTTATCTCCAGCATCTGCAGTCCACACTTTCCCCCAGATAAACCTCATCCAAATTAATTGATTAACATAATCACTTTGTCCGTGCACCAATTATCTAGAGTCCTTTACAATATTCAGGCCATGGGTTCAAATGAAGTTTAAATTCAATTAATAAATTGGGAACTGAAAGCTAGTCTCAGTAATGATTACCATGAAAGCATTCATCAATTGTCACAAAAATCCATCTGGTTCACAAATATCCTCTCAGAAGAAAACCTACCATTCTTATCTGGTCTGGCCTATGTGTGAATCAGAGTGCCAGCAAAGTGGTTGACTCGTAACTGCCCTCTTAAATGGCCTAATAAGCTGCTCAGTTGGATATTAATGTGGGATGGCAATAAGTGCTGGCCCTTCCTGAAATGCAATCATTTCTTTTTAAAAATCTATTACTTATCATGATGTCAATTCCTCAGGAATAGGGAAATACTTCAGGTCATACGATGCATTCAACATCGTCTACTTGGACTTTAGCAAGGTTTAAGATTGTGCATGGTAGCATGATAATGAAGGGAAGAACTCATAGGATCCAAGAAACTTGGAGAATTGGCTTCAGAATTGGTCAAATGGCAGGAAGCAGCTGGTTGAGGAGACTGTGACTGAAAGCTTGTGTTCAGGGAGGTTACGCAGGGATCGGTGTTTGAGTCCTTACTGTTTGTGGTATTAAAATAAAAAAATAGGCTTGAATGGAGGAGGTTTGATCAGTAAGTTTGCATTTAATATGAAAATTGGCAGAGTGGTAAATAGCACGGAGGATAGTCTGGGATTACAGGAGGATATGGAGAGCCAAGGCAGATGGGCTGATCAGTAGCAACTAGAATTCAATCCAGAAAGTGTGAAGTGATGCAATTGGCAGGACAAGAGAATCAAAATGAACAGCAGGACCATGGGAATCACTGAGGTTCAGAGAGACTTTGGAGTCCACTGGTTCATGAAGATAGCAGGACAAGTTAATGAAATGGTCAAGAAGGCATAAGGGATCCTTGCCTTTATTTGTTAACACATGTACTGAAATTCAAGAGAGAGAGAGAATGCTGTTCTGCACTGAGAGTTTACAAGCATTTGTGATATGACTAAATAGCAGTCTCAGAGTGTACTGCAAAATTGAAAATATGCAACATTTAGCTGTGAAATGGATACTTGAGTTGGTTACTGTTTTGACAACAATTTGAATTTAACCAATCAACTTAAATTATGCCTTAGGATACTAAAACCCAATTGAGTTTGAATTTATTGTTTACCAACATTGAACCAATGAGACGATCCGATGTTGGGGATGTAAAAAAGGCAGGCGTTTCAAAAATTGAGATCAGCCCAAGAAATTAGGAACAGTCTCTATCAAAGAAACCTTTTCATATGAAACATATTTGTAGTAAAAAGAAAGAAGATGACACAGGGAGATCTATAGCTGGAAGAAAAAGACACCGATGATGACAGCTGCTGTACGGTTTTGAAATTAAGTTGATGTAATTTTAATAAGTGTTTTATTGGAATTGTATATTGTTATAGAATTAGAGGCAGGTAAGGAGCAGTTAAGAGAAAGGGAGTTTGGGATAGAGTTTGGAATAGTTGTTGTTTAACATTCACTTTAAAGTTAAATAATAAATTGATGTTATTTTCTTTAAATAGTGGAATTTGGAAGTTCTCTGTCATTCATATTTTAACAGATTATGATGTGAGGTGAGCTTTTCTGGGTGTTTGGTTTAATTAACAGAAGAGTTCACTGCTGTGTCAGAACAGTATTGTGTGCAGTTCTGTAATCCACATTGTAGAAGGGATATGATTTCATTGGAGAGATACAGAGAAGATATCCCAGGATGTTGCCTGGGATGGAAAGTTTTGGTTCCAGTTGGATGCACTTGTATTGGTGACAAAGTGAACTTTCCTCTATATAACCAGATGAAAAAGGATCAAGAGTAGGCCCCTCAGCCCTTTGAGCCTGTTCCACCATTCAATGACATCATGGCTGACCAATCCCTAAATTAAATTACCTGCCCTTGTCTATATTTCTTAATGGGAGAAAGTGAGGACTGCAGATGCTGGAGATCAGAGTCGAGAGTGTGGTGCTGGAAAAGCACGGCAGGTCAGGCAGCATCCGAGGAGCAGGAGAATTGACGTTTCAGATTCCTGATGAAGGGCTTATGCGTGAAATATCGACTCTCCCACTCCTTGGATGCTGCCTGACCTGCTGTGCTTTTCCAGCACCCACACTCTCGACCCCCCTATTTCTTAATACCTGAATATATCTACCTCAGATTTAAAATTTGTAACTGACCTCGCATCAACTGCCATTTGCGGTCAAGAGTTCCAACATCTACTCCCCTTTGTGTGTAGAAGTGCTTCCTAACATCTCTCCTGAACAGTCTGACCCTAATTCTCAAACTATGCTCCTTAGTTCTGGAATCTCCAATCAGTGAAAATAGCTTCTCTTTATCCACCCCATCTTTTCCTGTTACTCTCTTGAAGACTTTCATCAAATCAGCCCTTAAAGTAAATTCTCGAGAAAACTGGCCTAATTTGTGTAATTTGTGCAAAGTATTTCCCCATAAAACTTTTAGTGTGTGTGAGAAATATTTGATTGATTTGGTGTATCAATATGTTTGTGAACTCTCCAACAAACTTAATCAATCAAAGAAGGGTTTTGTTCCAGCCTCATAGTACTGCAAATTTGATTGATGTGGGACCTATTGTTTGATAACATTGATTTTTTTGAGTTTTTTTTTAATTTAATGAACCTAAATAATAGAGAGCTGGGAATAATGAAGACAGGAGAGATGAGGTAACAACTAGTTTTAAATATAAATTTTCCAACATGCAAGCAGTTGTGGAAAGCTATTTGATTATTTGTGAATGTGTTAAACTCAGCAATCAAAGACTAATAGATGAAGAAATGTATAGTGAGTGCTTAGGAAGAACAAGAATGAAATATTTAGAGATACAATAAGCATTGAAGTATTGATAACATAGACAAGAACCTCTGCAATGTGTTCTGACCAGTTTATATTGCTTGGAAGCTACAAAAAGAAGTGTCCCTTGAAATATGAAGAACAAGAAAATGTCTTGCAGGAGTTGTGTGAGTGGTGCCTGTAGCTAAAACCAATGGACCACTTGTAATGTTTCCATCTAGTTTTCCTCCAACAATCTATAAACATTTGATGTTCTGCTGCCTCTTGTCCATGCAGTATGTAATTTGAGTTTATCTCTTGTTTTCACTGTTTGTTTGATTATAGGATTGAGTGCCCATGGCAGAATTACAAAAGGCCCAAACCCAAGTAATTCAACTCTATAATTGATAAACCAGGGAAGCATGGAACCAAATACAAGCTGAAATCAAGTGCATCTTCAGTCTTTTCTAATCAGCAGCAGGCATGCAATGTGTATTGGTAGAGGCAAGCTGAGAAAGCGGCAATGGAAAAGATGATGAAAAAGCACTAACCTTTGTTCTTAGGTCTTGGAATTAAAGCTAAAGCTATTGGGTTTACAGTGATTCAGAAGTACACCTTGCAAGGACATAGCTGTGGGTCACTAAGAATGAAATTAACTATCTTCCAACAAAGCTAAAATCAATCGGGTGCACCTGTCTTCTGGGTGAACTGAAATCAATTGGGTACAGTTTATTACACTGTAGAAACAAAAACAATTTAAGGGAGTTTAAAATGTTTTAAGTGAAAGATCAGCAGAAATGTCATAGATTTACTTCAGATGCAGCACTTCCTTTCTCACTATGCTGCAGAAGTTTCAAAAGCTTCCACTACATTGAAGCCAAAGTTCGTAGTAACATCTAGGTGCCATCTAACTGTAGCACAGTGGCTGAAAGCTCTACATCAGTGATCAATTAAAATCTGCATTTGATCTAATCTGTGAGAGCTCAGTGCATTAAATAGTCATGAAATCACCAACTAATATTTTACTTCATGTGTAAAATTCTCCAATAAATCATTATATTTAATAACTCAAGAATCATTGAATAAAATTAATCTAGTACTTGTCTTATGGCTATTTATTGCTGAAATGCTTAAAATTTTCATTTTTGCTGAATACTGAATGCAATTGTTCAAATTGTTCTAACATGCACTGCATATCTGTCTCAAAATAATACTTCTCCCAGACTGACATCTGAGCTAATAACATTTTGCTTCCATAATTTCTGTCTCCAGATTTGATCAAGTAACATTATTGATTTCCTTTTTAAACAGGAGAACTCGTGTGAAGCACGATGTTAAAGGACACCTTCTGGAAAGCTGACTGATATTTTCTGTTAGAATAAGTCATTTATTCCTCAGGCTGCTAATTAACTCTTTCTGCTTAATTTATTCCTGATTTATGTCATGTTGCTCCAGCACACTTTGAATGTTTTTTGTGGCACAGTGGTAGTGTCCTTACCTCTTGGCCAGAAGACCTGAGTTCAAGTTTCACCTGCTCCAGAGGTATGTCATAACATGTGAAAAGTTTGATTAAAATATCTACATGAAAATTCTTCAGAAATGTAAATGCCTTTCTGTTTGAAATGTCTACTTTCCTGGATCAAGATAGTAATATCATATTATCAAGGACCTTTGAGATGTTTCATCAATCTTTTGAGGAATACTCAGTACTCTCATTTTTTTTCCATGATCAAAGCCTGAATTCTAATTATCTTAGACTAAGACGTATGTTTCAGACTCTTTAATAAAGGTAATTAATGGGTCATTACATATTTAACTATTTTTAGCAATTCACTTTTGAAACTTTGATTACCTTATACAAATGCTTCATGGTTGTATCCATTTGTTGGGAATAAACTCTTGACAGAACACAGAGAGTGGGAGAAAAAGTTCTTTTTTTTCAGAAAGGCATCCGCATTAGTGTTGGAACCACAACTATTCACGTTATACATTAATTATCTGGATGGAGGAACTGAAGACATTGTTGTGAAATTTGCAGATGAGACAAAGACAGGTGGAGGGACAGATGGTGTTGAGGAAGTGAGAATGCTGCCAAAGGACTTGGACAGGCTAGAAGAGTGGGCAAAGGAAGTGCCAGATGGAATACAGTGTAGAAAAGTGTGAGGTTATATACTTTGGATTATAAAAATAGAGGTGCAGATTATTTTCTAAATGGGAAGTGGCTTCTGAAATCTAATGCACAAAGTATCTTAGGAACATAAACAAATTGTTGGAAAAGCTCAGCAGGTCTAGCAGTATCTTTGAAGAAAAATCGGAGTTAATAGTTTCAGGTCTGGTGACTCTTCCTCAGAACTCCTTAGGAATCCTGGTTCGGGATTTTTTTAACGTTAACATGCAGATTGAGTTGGCAGTTAGGAAGGCAGATGCAATGTTAGCATTCATTTCAAGAGGGCTAGAATACAAGAGCAGGAATATGCTGCTGAAGCTATGTAAGGCTCTAATCAGACCACATTTGGAATATTGAAGCAGTTTGGGCCATGTAGCTAAGGAAGGATGTGCTGGCCTTGGAGAGGATCCAATAGATGTTCACCACAGTGATCCCGAGAATGAAGGACTTGTCATAGGAGGAGTGGTTGCAGACTCTGGGTCTATTCTCATTCGAGTTTAGAAGGATGATGATGAATCTGATTGAATACCGAGAGGCCTGGACAGAGTGAAGATGTGGAGAAGGTGTTTCCACTAATAGGAGTGAAAAGAACCTGAGGACAAGGAGCATGGATCAGTACTTTGGCTATGATGTTGTGGCCATAATGGACACATGGGTTTCACAGGGGCAGAAATGGTTGCTTGATGTTCCAGGGTTTAGACTGTTTAAAAGGGTGGAAAAAGAGGAGGTGGTGTAGCATTGTTCATCAGAGATGCATCACAGCTACAGAAAGAAAGGTTGTTGAGGAAGGTTTATCTACTGAGTCAGTAAGGGTGGAAGTTAGGAACAGCAAGGAAACAGTCACCTCATTGCAGGTTTTCTACAGACCCCTAATAGCAGAAGGGAGATTGAAGAAGTCATAGGTGGCAGATTTTGGAAAAATGCAGGTGTAGCAGGGTTGTTGTTATGGGTGATTTCGACTTTCCCAATATGAACTGGAACCTCCTTAGTGCAGATGGTATGGATGGAGCCGTTGTTGTCAGGTGTGTTCAGGAGGGTTTCCTTACTCAGTATGTGGTCAGGCCTGGGAGAGGTCATTTTGGATTTGGTGCTCGGCAACAAGCCAGGACAGGTGTCAGATTTTGTGGTGGGAGAACACTTTGGTGACAGTGATCACAACTGCTTCACATTTACCATAATCTTGGAGAGGGAAAGGAGCAGTTACCAAGGGAAAGTATTTAATTGGGGAAAAGGAAATTATGACACTATCAGACAGCAGTTGGGAAATACAGACTGGGAGCAATTGCTCCACAGAAAGGCCATGGCAGATATGTGGAGAATGTTTAAGGAGCAGTTATTGCAAGTGATGCAGAAATTTGTTCCTCTGAGACAGGTAAGAAGGTGTAAGATTAAGGAACCTTGAATGACAAGAACAGAGGAGCTTCTTGTCAAAAGAAAGAAGGCAGCTTACATAAGGTGGAGGAAGCAAAGATCCAGCTCAGCTTTAGAAGATTACAGGCTTGCTAGAAAGGAGCTCAGAAATGGACTGGGGAGAGCCAGGAGGGGGAACGAGAAAGGCAAGAAGGATGAGGGAGAACTCAAAAGCATTTTACTCATACGTGAGGAATAAGGGAATGATCAGAGAGAAGGTAGGACCAATCAGGGATAGTGTAGGGAACTTGTGCATGGAGTTTGAGCAGATAGGGGAAGCCCTAAATGCATTTTTTGCTTCAGTTTTCATTAAGGAAAGGGACCTTGTTGTAAAGGAGAACTTTGAGGAGCTGGGATACAGGCTTGAACAGATCAAGATTGATGAAGTTGATGTGCTGGAAATTTTGGCAAACATTAAAATTGATAAATCCCCAGGGCCAGACCAGATTTATCCTAGGTTGCTCCGGGAAGCGAGAAAGGAGGTTGCTAAGCCGCTGACAAAGATCTTTGCTTCTTCATTCTCCATGGGTGTTGTACTGGAGGATTGGAAAGAGGCAAATGTTGTTCCTCTTTTCAAGAAGGGTAATAGGAAAATCCCTGGCAATTACAGAGCAGTCAGTCTTACGTCTGTGGTCAGCAAAGTTTGGAAAGAATTCTGAGGGATAGGATTCATGGCTATTTGGAAAAGCATAGTGTGATTAAAGGTAGTCAACATGGCTTTGTCAGGGGCAGTTCATGCCACACAAATCTTATTGAGTTCTTTGAGGAGGTGACAAAACAGATGGATGTGGTGTATATGGACTTCAGCAAGGCATTTGATAAGGTTCCCCATGGTAGGGTCATTCATAAAGTCAGGAAGTATGGGATACAGGGAGATTTGGCTATTTGGATTCACAATTGGTTGGCTGACAGAGGCAGAGAGTGGTTGTAGATGGAAAGTATTCTGCCTGGAGGTCAGTGTTGCGTGGGGTCCTGCAGGGCTCTGTTCTTGAATCTCTGTTCTTTGTAGTTTTTATAAATGACTTGGATGAGGAGGTTGAGGGGTGAGTTAGTAAATTTGCAGATGACACAAAGATGGGGTGCAGTTGATAGTATCGAGGGCTATTGCAGGCTGGACTGAGAAATGGCAGATGGAGTTCAACCTGGATAAATGCGAAGTGATGCATATTGGAAGGTCGAACTCGAATGCTGATTAAAGACAGAGGCTTTGGAGAGGGTGCAAAGAAGATTTACCAAGATACTGCCTGGACTGGAGGGCTTGTCTTACGAAGAGAGGTTGACTAAGCTCGGACTTTTCTCCCTGGAGCGAAGGAGGAAGAGAGGTGACCTGAGCGAGGTATACAAGATAATGAGGGGCATGAATAGAGCTAATAGCCAGAGACTTTTCTCCAGGACAGAATTAACTGGCACAAGGGGTCATAATATTAAGATATTGGGAGAAAGGTATAGAGGGGACGTCAGAGGAAGGTTCTTTACTCAGTGAGTTGTGAATGTATGGAATGCATTGCCAGTGGTGGTGGTGGAAGGAGAGTCATTAGGGACATTTAAGCGACTGCTGGACACGCATATGGATAGCAGTGAATTGAGGGGTGCAGAGGTTAATTTATTTTATTTTACATTAGGATTAATCCTCAACACAACATTGTGAGCCAAAGGGCCTGTTCTGTGCTGTACTTTTCTATGTTCTATGTTCTATGACACAGCTTCAAAGTGAGGGGATGTCCCTCTGGAACTGAGATGGGGAGGGGTTTCTTAGCCAGACGATGGTAAATCTGTGAAACTCAATGCTACAGAAGGCCAGTAGAGGCCACATCACTGAGTGTTTTAAAGACAGGGGTGGACTGGCTCTTGATTAGTAAGGGGTTCAGGTGTTACAGGGAGCAGACAGGAGAATGGATTTGAAATTAGCTCTGATTGAATGGCAGAGCAGACTTGGTGGGCTGAAAGGACTAATTCTGCTCTCCTATCTTCTGGTCTCATGGTGTGACAATGTTTTTGCTATTGATTGCTGATTGATTTTAATCCATTCTATCAAATAATAAATAACACAACTTGAGCAACCAGGAATGTCCATCCTTTTGCAATCACATCACAGCATAGTGACCAAGTAACTTGTTCTGGGCTCATTCTTACATGCACAAAATATTTTTTTCTCCTGCACAATTACATATTTTTCATGCTCTTTGCTTAATATTCCATAGAAGTGGAAAGGTAACAGTAATAGTGATAACTTGGCTTGAAATAAGGATTCATGATCAGGATTGAACTCTCATTGTAAAATACACCAGGTGAAGTTATTTACACTTTGTGAATAGTGCACTCACTACAATACTTTAATCACATAATTCACCAGCAGTGTACCTTAGAATTTAACAATTTAGAAATGTAATTTGTATTTTTTTGCTCCTTCCACATAATGTAGATACTCAGACTCCTATGGATGCACAAAGCTTTTTATTGCATTCTTCTATCCTTCCAAAAACAGTCTAGTTTTAAGATAATCAATGCTAATTGGAAACCTGGTGAAAACAAGAGCAAAAATGGAGCCAACATTCTGTCAGGAGAGACAGGCAACTCAAGCCAGTACTACAGGCAACAGTGGATCATGAGAATTGGAAGGAGTGTCCTTGTAGAAGCTCACCAAAACAACACAACTTGGTTGAGTTTCTAGAACGTAATACTTCCATAAGTCTGTAAAAACATTTCAACAATCCTGCAATTTTACTAGGGAACACCATCAAAAAGAATGCAGGAAAAATAAATGCCTAATCCATGCTTCTTTTTGAGAGAGACTGCTAGATAGAAACAGAGAATTGATGAAATTACTTTTTAAGTCCAATATAGTTTTAAATACAGATCTGCAATAAATGTGGGAAATATAGCAGCATTCATAATAAAGATGTGCTGATATATCTCTGCAGTCTTCTGCCTGCAATGTTTAGTTAATAATCAAGTTTATACATACTAACCAGTGGTTTATGTCCTTACATTTAAAATCAATTCTTAGGGCTTTATAGTGATCTGTGAGGTGCATATACATCAAGTTTTTGGTTATCTGTCCTAAGACCTCCATGTAGTTTGACATTGAATTGGGATTAAAATGCTCCAGTGAAATGATTTAAGATGTTTACAATCTTGTAGATGTTAAATGAATGCTAGATGTTGTAATAGTCATGTCAGCTTCTGTTCACATCTTACTTAATTTCAAACCTGAAGATATAGATGAGTAATTTGTTTGAAGTGTAAAATTACCAGTGAATTAGTATCTTAAAAAAGTTTCAACATGAAATAATCCACATTATGTTGTTTTGCTTCTAAAACCTCCCTGATTGATTTGAAGCAATTCTTCAGCAGTGATTAATCCTTTATGTCCTCCTTCTTAAACTAAGCCAACATGCTGATATACCTATCAAACCAAATCCAAGTGTAGTTAAGTTGTGTTTTTCATGAGAATTTATGTCCTACAATCTATGACTTTTTCTTCATGCTAGTCCTTGGTATTTGTACAACACTTGTGCCTTATGAAACCGACTTGCTGTTTGTGGAGCAGCAATATAATGTCAGCTCACTTAACATCAACTTAGCTTTATTTTATTCATTCGCAGGAAATGGTTCACTTGCCATGCTAGCATTTGTTGCTCATCCCTGATTGCCTTTGAGAAGTCGGCCTTCTTGAACAACTCGAGAGTATGTTGATGGAAAAGCACAGCAGGTCAAGCAGCATCCAAGGAATAGGAGAATCGATGTTTCGGGCAGAAGCCCTTCATCAGGAATGAGGCTTGCTCCTGATGAAGGTTTTATGTCGAATATGTTGATTCTCCTGCTCCTCAGATGGTGCCTAACCTGCTGTGCTTTTCCAGCACCACATTCTCAACTCTGATCTCCAGCATCTGCAGTGCCCACTTTCTCTTCTTGAACAACTGCTGTCCATGTAGGTACATCCATAGTGTTGAGGGACTATTAGAAAGCAAAACAGACTGTTGAACAAGGTGACACAGGAGATCCAACTTTGATGCTGGATGAGGGCCTGATCAACATTTTAGATTAGATTCCCTACAATGTGGAAACTGGCCCTTCAGCCCAACAAATCCACATTGATGCTCCAAAGAGTAACCCACCCAGACCCATTTCTGTCTGATTAATGCATCTAACACTATGGGCAATTTAGAATGGCCAATTCACCAGGCGTGCATGTGTTTGGACTATGGGAGAAAACCCACACAGACATGGGGAGAATGAGCAAACTCCATGCAGACAGTCACCAAGGCTGGAATCGAACCTGGCTTCCTGGCGCTGTAAGGCAGCAGTGCTAACCACTGAGCTACCATGCCACCCATTTTAATTCTTTATCTACTAAAGAAGAATTCTCAGTACCAGTGACAAAGTTAACCTGAAATAAGCAGTATTCCTTCAGCTGTGCAGCTGAGATCTTGTTCACCTGTAAGGCAATCACAAAAGGTAAATGGCTTAATCAATGAAGTGAGTTAAGAAGATTACATTCTTCAACACAGATTAATGAGAAGAGTGAGAGTAAAGAATTGCTTGAACAACATGATGTGCTATATACAACTTCATGAAAGGTGGAGCAATGTCCAAAGATTCAGGACATGCTCAGTAAATTACATTACAGAAATTCAAAACATCGTAAATCTCCCATTTACCTTAAAAGAATTGCACGAGTTTAAAAATTCTTCAACTGCTGGTCTGGGCAACTATGTTAATTACCAATAAGCAGTTCCCTGGTGAATGGAATCCAGCAGATTCAGGTTCCTTTAGATAATGTCACATAGCAAGAATAACATCTTCAACAAAGGTTATCTGAAAGATAAAAATCCATCAGAAAAGAAATGATTTATGGATGATCAAACTCAAGCTCAATTCTCGTCAAACACATGACCTAACAATCCTCCCAGGCAGAAGCTAATGCATTCTAGAAGAATGATGAAAAACTCCAAACTACCTGAACTTAGACCATAAAACATAGGAGCAGAAATTAGGCCATTCAGCCCATCAAGTCTGTTCCACCATTCAATCATGGCTGCTAAGTTTCTCATCTCCATTCTTCTGCTTTCTCCCCGTAACCCTTGATCCACTTGACAATCAAGAACCTGTCTATCTCCATCTTACCTATACTCAATGACTTGGCCTGCACAGCCTTCTGTGGTGGTGAATTCCATAGATTCAACATTCTCTGGCTGAAGAAGTTTCTCCTTATCTCTACTCTAAAAGATCTTCCCTTTACTTTAAGGCTATGCCCTCGGGTCCTAGTCTCTCCTATCAAAGAAAACATCTTCCCAATATCCACTCTGTCCAGGCCATTCAGTATTCTGTATGCTTCAATTAGATTCCCCCCTCATCCTTCTAAATTCCATCGAGTATAGACCCAGAGTCCTCAAATGTTCCTCATATGTTAAGCTTTTCATTCCTGGGACCATTCTCGTGAACCTCCTCTGAACCCGCTACAGGGACAGTACTTCCTTCGTGGGGTATGGGGCCCAAAACCATGCACAATACTCCAAATGTGGTCTGACCAGAGTCGTGTGGTACATCCCTTCTTTTATATTCAAGTCCTCTCAAAATAAACTTGTGAAGAACTGAGGGGAGATGGGTTTATGGGAAATGTAAATATAGTCATGCATCTGAATATATAATGTTAGCTATAGGTGAGCAAACCTGGGAGGAGTTGTTATATCAAATGGTTGTTCTGATTACTCTGCATTAAGCTACACTTAATCTGATGATATCACACCGACCTGGGTAGAGAGTGGTATAGAATGAGATTTAGATGAAGACAGGTGTGTCATCCTTGAATCTTATAGATATTTTAATTATGCCTAATTAGTGAATGTAGTTTGTATCTTTTGCTGTCATATAATAAACTAAATCTTGTTATGAAGCATCTTCTTATTAAGAATGAATAGTGGTTTATCCTCTAGCATAGCTATTGGAATAATCCCTGATTCTCTGCTGTTCTATGAGCACTCCATACATAAAGGAGACAGATTGGAGAGCATCCTCACGGGCCTGCTCCTGGGTGTGGCCAATCTGGCCATTTAACAGGTTCAGGCAGCATGGGGGGGATGTCAGTGTACTCGACTGTCTGGTCCTTTTCTGTGGTTATATCCATGCTCGGGTGTCTGTAGAGAGTGATCATTTGCATAATAGAGGCCTTTAGAGACTGGGGTCAGGCAGTGGCTGGGCTGGATCCACCCCAGGTAATAACACCTTGATTTGATTTTGATAAACATCCAGTCCACAGATTTATAAGCTTCTATTGACTGTTTATTTTTTTTTGATACATTGTCCCAACAGGAACTATTTAACCAGCTAAAGTTTTATTTTGCTTAAAACAGTGCAAAGGAGGATCCATTAGAAGAATGACTGACTATGTACTTTGCATTAACATTTTGTTTTAACAGAGATGGAAGGAGGACTTCTCCACTGCCCCAACCCCAACCAGGGGCTGTCTAACCTGTTAAAACTTTGTCTAAAAGAGCAAAAAGGAAGATTGACAGCAGCATTCTACCCAAGTGCAGGTAACCAATGGTTAATGAGATAGTACAAAGAGTTTTCCTCTTGATTCACATTGCATTCAATTTTTCACAAGCCTCTTGAAACCATACTTGGTAAAATGCTGTTTTCTACTTGAGCTTCCTTCATGAGTTTCACCTTTTATATCCATGTTTGGACCTTGGCAGTTTGAAGATCAAGAGACTCAAGTGATTCTGGCAGAACCCATGCTTAGAATTGGTGAGCAGGTTATTCATGTGCAAGTAACATTCAGTGGCAGTGTTGACAGCACCTTCCTTCATTTTTGATAATAATGGAGAGTAGATTGCTGGAGCAATAATTGTCAAGGTTACATTTACCCTGCTCTTTGTGGACATGATGTACCTGGGCAATTTTTCACATTGTTAGGGAGACATAAAGTCATTCACAACAGTAGTCACGTATTGTGACGAACGTTGTGTACAATCTCACAGCACTATGTAAGCAAATTGTCAGCCTTTATGTGATGTGTGCCAGTTATTCAAGAACACAAATAATGTCAGGGTTTTATTCTGTGACCATTCTGTAATTCTGGTCTGCTATTTGTGTTGTATTTTATTCATGTCGGCTTCTAACTCCCATGCTGACAATTTTCAATCATGTCGCTCTGCTCTTTCAATGTACTTAACTTACAATACAACCTTCTGTTTAACAATGCAGCCATTCCATCTAGGTTGTCCTCACAGAATCCATTCATATTCACTGCATTTCATCGGCTTGCATTGCTTTCCTATTTTCTGATTCACTACCTACAGACCATAAGGGTTCAAAATGAACTGTGGCCATGTTCATTTGCCTAGCAGTATTCTGTTGTTTCCCACAGCGTTTGTCCAGATTAAAACTGCGGCATAATACCCATTTACTTAGAAAGTGAGCACAGAGTCACTTCTTGCTATATGCTTGCACTGGGGTGTATTTCTAAATGAAACAAAGATCAGCTAGATTACGAGTGATTAGATTAGATTACTTACAGTGTGGAAACAGACCTTTCGGCCCAACAAGCCCTCTGAAGAGCAACCCACCCAGACCCATTCCCCTACATTTACCCCTTCACCTAACACTACAGGCAATTTAGCTCTGGCCAATTCACCTAACCTGCACATCTTTGGATTGTGGGAGGAAACCCACGTAGACATGGGGAGAATGTGCAAACTCCACACAGACAGTTGCCTGAGGCATGAATTGAACCCGAGTCCCTGGCACTGTGTGGCAGCAGTGCTAACCACTGTGCTACTGTATCATATCATATTACAATCAATATGATCTAGTTTACTGCTAATCATTGAAATCTTCTTTTAGTTTAAATGATTAAACTGCTGAGGGCTTTTTAATTATAACTACTTTTTCAGCATATGTAAAATCTTTACCTCCATATAGCGCTGGCTCTTATGTTTTTTGGCTATGTCAATTGTTTTCAGGGTTTGTACCTGTGAGGCCTAGCGAGTTCTCTCTCCATATCTTACCAAATTCAGCTGATTCATTTTCTACCACAGCCCTCGTGATATGTTCACTTCTGAACTCACTCCCGGAACATCTTGCCACCCAGCAGGTATTCCAGAATTCACCAGCAAGCCTTTCATCCAAGCCAACTTTCAAAAGCCCATGTACACCTGGACAAACACTGTAAGCCTGGAGCTGCCCTGACATTAGCCTTGAACCAGTAGGATGTTGGTGCGCCAAGCTGAAGACAAGGGGTGTTACTGATGCAGGACTTTCTCCTTCCCCAGGACCAACAGTGCCTCCCATGACACAAGGCCTTCATCACCCTGGTCTGAGGTTGCGGTCTTATCCATCTGGAGAAATACCCAAATCTGTAGGAGAAAAGTTAATAGCTTTCTGCACTCTGCCAGGATAATTTTCATCATCTTCACTCCAAGACTTCACCCTCAGTCTATCTCTGCTACTGTATCAACTTCCCACCAAAGCTATTGTTCTTACCATTGTCTGCAACATCTTCCCCATTCACTGTCACCCAACCCCCCCATCTTGCATACCCTCTGCCTCCTTACTGGCTCAGGACGCCTCCCCATCTGTAGTAGCCACTCACTTTTATCGCTTGTAATAACTGCCTCACTCTCATTCCAAGAGGAATGCAGACCTAGATAAGACAGAAAGAGTCAAGGCAGTGGGTGTGTGCTACCTGATATTTGGATTCTCATTCCTTCTGAGGAGAGGGTCCTGACTCTGACCAGTCTGACTTTTTGGGACTGGTATCTGCCCTTGACCGGAATTGCTTAGCAATGGTCCCATTCATGTTACCGAAGACAACTGTCAACTAAAACAACAAAGGAGAGAAACAAATGGGGAGAGACAGAGAAGCGCAATAAACATGGGGGAAATAGAGGGGGAGAAACAGTGAGGTATAAACAAAAGGGGAAAAACAGAGGCAGAAACAGGGAAAAGAAACAGAAGGTAGAAACTGATAGGGAGAAACAGAGAGGCACAAGAAGCCTATGTGTCTGTGCCGAACAACAGGGAAAGACAGGAGTAAAATGAGCCTGGTATCTCAGGCTGAGGGGGTACACAAAGTCGATGAAAGACAGGGATGCTATAAGCACTCGGGTGGGCTCAGTGTCTATGAGTGCTATGAGAGTTAGAGAAGAGCTGGAGAAAAGTTGTTTAGTTCACTCAATGAACTGGGTATATTTCCCTGAGTGTACAGTGCCCATGCTGCAGGATGCAATGACAGTTACTGATGCAGCCTGAAACGCAGCATTGAAGTGCAAGAGTGACCTGGCAGTGGAACTGAGACATACCGTCAACATGGGGGTGTATGTGGCTGGTGCTCTTGGAGTGTGCCCGGAGATGTTGAGATTCCCCTGAGATTCCAATTTGGAGTGAGAGACACGTTAAATTTGGTAGGTGCTCACTCAGGTCTCCTTGTCGAGTTTTCCCAATGGTGAACTTGTCGGGAAGTTTGGTGAATATTAATGCGGCAAACTGTGGCATTAGCAATGCGTTTAAATGGGTGCAAAGATGGTTTACCAGGATGCTGCCTGGATTGGAGGGCTTGTCTTATGAAGCTTGGACTTTTCTCTGTGGAGAGAAGGAAGAAGAGAGGTGACCTGATCGAGGTATACAAAGTAATGAGAGGCATGGATAGAGTCAATAGCCAGAGACTTTTCCCTAGGGCAGGATTGACTGGCACAAGGGGTCATAATTTTAAGATTTAAGAGAAAGGTATAAAGGGGACGTCAGAGGTAGGTTCTTTTTGCAGAGAGTTGTGAATGCATGGAATGCATTGCCAGCTGAGGTGGTGGAAGCAGAGTCATTGGGGACATTTAAGTAACTGCTGTACATGCACATGGATAGCAGTGAGTTGAGGCGTGCATAGGTTAAGTGATTTTATTTTACATTAGGATTAATCCTTGGCACAACATTGTGGGCTAAAGGGCCTGTTCCGTGCTATACATTTCGATGTTCTATGTTCTAAGCATTAATCCTGTCAGCTGGTATTTTGCCACTGCCTAGCGAGAATCTTGTCATGCTGCTTGGAAAAGATTGATGTGTGTGGTTCCCGCATCGAGACAGGTCTTGCTGCACAGGTTGTCTCATTCTGTCATACATTTTACCATCACCCATGTCAATCAGAGCCTTATAAGCTTCTATCCACAGTGAGTATGAGCAAGCAGAAACAATGTGGTGGAACATACTTTGGCAGAGTGGAAAAGGTCAATGACGTTCTTGTGGCATTACTGTGTGTCCCTCTGGATGATGAGAGCGCACTGATTCAGATCAGGTTGGCAGGGAATGGTGTCGTGCCCTCCACTGCCAACCCTAAGGGAAGAGGACAGATCTCCTCATCAACCCCAGCCACCAATATTTCCAAGTACCTATCTGCAAAGAGGAGCATAAATACCCCTTCAACTCCCATGTCTAAGGCTCACTGATTTTAGTTTGTAAATGAGTCCTGCATATGCTTTTTTACTCCCAATTTATAGAGGTCTCAGGAAGTATGTCCTTTAGACTTCAGTTTCTTCAGTTACGGTGTCACTTTTTCCAAGAGGTTTCTCGATAGTAATTGCCTTGGGTGGAGGGGCTTGGGGCAAAACTCCCCCATTAGCCACCACAAGTTTGGTGAAAATCATGAATGGACAACACAGTTAAACCAACTAGTACCCCTCACAAAAAGCTCTTGTAAAAAGAAATTGACTCTGATCAGCTTATTAGAATGAGTAATCATTGCTATTGAAAAATGTGTAAAATGAACCTTAAGATAATTCATATTGGAGTTGTTCGTTGACCATAAAATAACTTGGGCATTGCAATTTATTCGAGCCGAGTAATTTTTGCAGGCATTGTAAATTCTGTTTGTCTCCTTCTGTGTTTATCATCCTCCTGTGTGAGTGATTTGAGTAGAAAATGATTTTGTGAGTATTTTGTAAACACTTTTATTTGCCTGAGATAACTTCAAGAGTTCACATTGGAATAGGCTATTCAAAGTGCTCCTGAACAATTATTTCTGCTTTACTAGTTCCCCCAGTTCTTTGCTTGGTCTTTCTCCTCATTTCTCCAGCATTAAAAGCAATAGTTTTAATACCACTTTGAGCTCCAAGAGGCTTATCTATCAAATGTCTATTTTCTATTGGGAAAAATGAACTTTTTATCAGTATGATAGCACCTAATGACAAGTGAGGATCTTCTAATCTATTTGCTAATTCCTCCACCTATTATACAGAGTATTGTATGATAGAGTATTTAAAGATCCATTAATTTGGAGTAGCTCTGGTGATAAGGTAGCGGCATTGTGGACTGTGCTCTTGAGACTTTGTACAGTTTATATTTCTAATTGCAGCATAAATTCTTTTTCCATCAATTTACGTCATTCGAAACATTGGTCTGAGGTTTACTGTCCCTGGGCTGCCTAATTACTGGCTCAGGACACTTCCCCATCTGTAGTAGTCTGTAATGACTCCTTCTCTCTCATTCCAGGGGGAAAGCAGCCCAGTAAAGTGGAAAATGAAGGGACTGGGAGGCTGATCACTGACCATCTGGAGAAGGATGGTAATGACATTTAGAATATATTGTTTTTAAAAAACCTGTTTAAAAATGTTATTGTACACGTCTGGTGCAGGGAGGAGTTGAGCCAAACCATAACTGACTTGAAGATAGGGGCATGACCACTGCACCATTAAAGACTGATATAAGTTGAGTCAAGAACACGTGTAGAAAGTGAGGACTGCAGATGCTGGAGATAAGAGCTGAAAATGTGTTGCTGGAAAAGCGCAGCAGTTGCTGGAAAAGCGCAGCAGGTCAGGCAGCATCCAAGGACCAGGAGAATCGATGTTTCGGGCATATTCCTGAAGAAGGGCTCATGCCCGAAATGTCGATTCTCCTGCTCCTTGGATGCTGCCTGACCTGCTGCGCTTTTCCAACAACACATTTTCAGCTCAAGAACACGTGTAACAGCAGTGGGCAGCCAATCAAACGCTTTTAAGAAGCCAGTTAACTGCTATACTGAGCAATGTTCAAATTTTAACCTGGGCACACAGGTAAGGAGATGAGGGTCCAGGCACCGGTGAGAGGTGACTGAAAGGGAATGTCATGAGAGCAGCACCTTTCATCGTGAGTAAATGGAGAAAATGGGAGAAGGATAATAAACGCACTGCCCATTGGGTAAATGTGCGTAAGAGACTTCATTCACTGTGTTTCAGCCAAACAATGAGCTCTGGTTTCCATTTTTTTCTATAGTTTGCTGACTATTTTCTGAGTCCATGCCCAGGCCTGACCAATCAAGCACAGCAAACATCAATTGTAAACTATTCACACACATCAAACTCAGAACAATCAATTGAACAGTCAGAGCATCAGAGTTTACAAAATCTGTGCCTGTCCAAGCAGTTAGTGTTAGTGTTCATTGTGCTTACGATGGACAAGAATTTGAAGCCATCAGGAGGTCACCCATTCACTGTTGCAGTCTGATTCGCTGTGGTCCTCAACTTTGGGCGGCACGGTGGCACAGTGGTTAGCACTGCTGCTTCACAGCGCCAGAGACCCGGGTTCAATTCCTGCCTCAGGCGACTGACTGTGTGGAGTTTGCACGTTCTCCCCGTGTCTGCGTGGGTTTCCTCCGGGTGCTCCGGTTTCTCCCACAGTCCAAAGATGTGCAGGGTCAGGTGAATTGGCCATACTAAATTGCCCATAGTGTTAGGTAAGGGGTAAATGTAGGGGTATGGGGTGGGTTTCGCTTCGGCGGGTTTGTGTGGACTTGTTGGGCCGAAGGGCCTGTTTCCACACTGTAATCTAATCTTTAGTATCCCAATAATATAACAATATAACAATCTTCTGGCGATATCAGTGGAATGTCTTCAGATCGCTACGCATTGCAGTAAAGCTGGTCTCCTGTGCCTTTTTATGAGAGGGCAAGCCAATAGAAATACTTTCACACACTTCAAGTCATTTAGAATCTAAGAAACTAAGAAACAGGAACTGGTGCCTGCTCCATCATTCACCGAGATGTTACGTTGGTGCTTCCATTGGAACCAGGAATTATATAGGACTGGTAAATCTAAACAGGAACACTTTATTGATGATACCCACACATCCACAGCTGGTTCTGGACTGGACCCAAGCTCTGCCCCTCTAGGTCACCTGACCAGGTCTCTTAAAGGGGCATCACCCCAACTACATACCGTAACAACCTTAGCTCTTTAGCTTTCAGTGTGTGAGGTTAATAAGATTCCAAGCCTTAACTGGATTCTCCCAGATGTGGAGGGATAATGCACTTGTAGAATCCTTGCTGAGCAGCCAGGAGTCTCAGTCAACAGGAAAGAACATACAGCCAGTGTGTGATCACACGATTGGATCCTGTAGATGAGTGTGAGGTTCTGGGAAGCTGCTACAACTCATACATTTGGGGCTGCCTCAGGGCTATGGATACTGGCAACATGGATTACATTTTGAAGACATGGCTCCCTATGCCTGAGTGACACCCCATGGAAGAGAGAGCCTGAACTGGTGAATGCAATTACAATTTTATATATGACCATTGAACAATTTCTGGCAATAAATTCCAGATTTAAATGTCACACTTCTGCTGTTTAGAGCCTCTGTCAAGACCCACTGGGACACCTTTGAATGTGCTGGTGTCCTCCTCACACTCTCCATTGCTGCTCACCTTCACAGTTCAAGATTAATCCAGATCAGCACTGCAGAACCTAGGGGCAGCCCTTGCCTGGTTTCCACTCTTGTCCACCATTCCCAAATTTACCACTGGTACTAAACCTGTACTGTGATCCAGGTCTCTGTCTATCCAGGGATATCCAAATGTCCAAAGATCATCAAGTTGATTTGAAAGTATCCAGACAATTAGCTGTTACCTGGTTTGTTTAAATCAAATTTGCACTTTGGAAGTCCAGCCTCATTCCCTGTTCCCATGACCAACTAACTGGGGACCAATCCTGTCCCCATGTCAGTTAAGGAATTACCACGGGATGTCCATCATGTCTGTTTGTCCCAGAGAGTGGGAGGGTCACGGAAAACCATTCCTGCACCCATTCTCTCATCCCCAACAAGAAAATACATATTCAAGAATCTGTTACAATTCTGTCAGTGCTGTGTTGCATTGCGGAGTTAGAGGAAGGAGGCTGGTCATTAATTACCATTTGGAGGAATTTTAGTAGACAGGAACTTAGCGCTGTAAGCAGTTAGACAGCAATTGTTTTTTAAAAATGTGATGGCACTGCAGCTCCAAAGCACTGAGCTTTGTTGAGGTATGCTGACCTTTATGTGTATAAACCCCTGTCAGAATCAGATTACTGCAGGTGGGTGGGAAATGAACACATATTTAAAGGTGTTAATGAGTTGCAAAAAGGGCCTTTTCACAAGAATTTAACTTTCTGTCAGGATAACTATTCCAGCATAGGAACCTTGGAGCTCAGCAAACTGATTAGTGAAAAAAGAGGAGTACTTCATGGGGGGGGGGGTCTATGAACTTCAAATTGCATAAATTTAATAAGTGTTCAGATCTCACAGATTATTTAACTGATTCTCACAGGAAAATATTTCCTGAGACCATATGTGTGTTGGAGAATTTTCGACATGATGTGGTGAGATTCAGAAATCAGTTAACGATGGGGGGAAGAGATTGAGGGGTTTGTGTGTGTGTGACAGAGATTGAGAGATGATCAAGGTTTAGTTGTGTGTGTGTGTGTGTGTGTATGTAATGATCAAGGTTTAGCTTTATTCCCCTATTTGAATAATAATGCATTCATAGACTGAACTGTTCAAGATGGTTGGTCATAGCTATCTTCAATGAGAACGCTGCTATTTTTAGTTATGAAGAAGGGTTAACTCAACTTGAAATGTTAACTCTGATTTCTCTCTGCAGATGTTGCCAGACCTGCTGAGCTTTTTCAGCAATATTTACTTACCTGGTAAATGCATGTACACAGGATTGTGCTCTGATGGAGAGTCATCTAGATCTGTTAGCTTGTTCTCTTGCCATGGATGCTGTCCGACCCACTGTGATTTCCAGCATTTGTTGTTCTCAATATAGATTCCAGCATCTGTAATAATTTGCTCCTAAAGAGGATTGTAATTTTTCGGTTACTTCCTTGGATTACTTTCAGACTCCTAGCAAAGACACATTGTGGATCTCAGAGTCCAATGAATCTAAAGCAGGTGATGGATGGATTATTTGCCAGACAGTGGAGCAAGTTGTGAACTCATGTGAGGACAATTTCTGGGGAGAGCAAAGCTTGAGACCATCAATACTACACGGTAACTACAAGTTCAGTAATGAAGAGTGGTGAGAACTCGTTACCATAGGGAGTAGTTGATGCAAATAAAATTGATTGATCGATTTAAAGAGAAACTAGTAGATAACCTTTCAAAAGAGAGGGAAGTAAGGATTACATTGATAAATTTAGTTGATGAAGGATAGAACGAGACTTGATTGGAACATATACAATGAGCTGGATTGGCCTAAAAGGTTTGTGGATGCCACCAAAATTAGTCATGATTTGGAGATGCCGGTGTTGGACTGGGGTGTACAAAGTTAAAAAGCACACAACACCAGGTTATAGTCCAACAGGTTTAATTGGAAGCACTAGCTTTCAGAGCGACGCTCCTTCATCAGGTGATAGTGAAGAGCTCAATCCTAACACAGAATTTATAGCAAAAATTTACAGTGTGATGTAACTGAAATTATACATTGAAAAATTGATTGTCTGTTAAGCCTTTCATCTGTTAGAATATAGTGATAGTTTCACTTCTTTCATGTGTAAATCACAAAACCTTTTTTTTAAAGTTGCATTCTCGGGTTAGCTGTTAACAATAGTGATAGCTAGACAGTATGTTTGAAGGTCTTGGCCCCCTGTGTTCTCTGTCTATGCCATGATGTTACATTGTACTTTGCTCAAAAACTGCATGCATTCATGTAGAACTCTAAGCTCAAAAACTGCATGAATTTATGTAAAACTCGTTATCTCACTTTTCAGATTAGAATCAATCTAAACATCAAACACAAATTCTTATAGGAAAGAAGTCAGAGAGAGAGAGAGAGAGAGACACTACCAGCCTGGACCTGCTTCTATGGGTCCAGCAGCTTTTTTCACATTACTGTTTAAAACCAAACCAAACCAGAGAAAATCCTAGCTGGGAGAACTGGCCACACCCTTTTCATTGTACAAGTGTTTTTCTTTGAAAACCTGAAAGCCCTCTGCCTGAGGCAGTATCTGTTAGCCATCTCCAAATTAGCCCTAAACTCTTCAACCACAGATTCTTTGGAATCTGTGTCATTTACGACCTCTATGAAAAAAAAAGGCCAAGGAACAGCATAATCTTGTTAAAGGAGCAGCTTCATCACAATTGATAAACCTTGAGTCTTTGTCTCCTATATTTCATACCTTTTTTGTCACAAAATGTAGAAAAAACAGACCTTTGACTAAATAAAGATGAGGCATTCAACAAATGTGCTTTCAGGAATGGTAATACGTAGGTAAATGTGCTGGGTTAAATCACCACAGTGGATAGCTGAGGAAGTGACCAAGTGCATAGGAAGTAAAGAGTGGACTCTGAAATTTGTTTGCGAAGAGTTACATGATGGAGTATATTTTGCAAAAAGTAGTGGAAGTTGGCCTGTGGTTGGTATAGCTGCTTTAACAACAGCAAACAGGGGAATTAACAAATATTTTCACTTTCACAAATACTTTCAGATTTCCAGCACCTGCAGTATTTCGCTTTTATTTGAATATTTCCACTTTAGCTGACCTGTTAAATCATCTGCTGTATCGCACCCAAGATCAGGATGTGACCTTCCTGCTTCTAAGCTAACTCTAACCACATCTTCTTGGTGACAGCCATTGGATTCTTCCTCCATTATCCTCCAAGGGAAATTACTGTCTCTCCTGTTCCTGACTGCATCCAGCAGTACTTTCAGGAATGCAGCAATGATTCTGACTGCTGTCTTCCTCTCAGTGCATCTGTCCTAAACATCTCTTAATAAATTCCCATTCCCATTCTACATAGTTCCTTTCAATAGAGTTTAGATCCCATCCTGCTGGGCAGAGGTGCAAAACTGAGAGCCAAAGTTTGTTGTCTCAGTTAAGCTGAAATCAGAGAACCTGATCCAATGATTCCTTACTTCGTTTCAGCTGCTTTTCAGAAGCTGTCTTCACATTTTTATCAAGGCTTTTGCCTCTTTGCAGTACCAATTCACATCTTTCAACTTGGTGCAATAAAAATAATTGGGAATAGGTTAATGAATTTGTCACTCAAGGCAGTATTATCCAACGCTCCCTTGTCTGCCAACAAATTACAGCCTCCCATCTATGAAATCAGAAACACAGCAAATTTATCTCGAGTTGATTAATTGGGGGCTCTGTTGACTTAGTTTGCTTTATTTGCAGCTTATGGCAGGGATTCATTCTGGTGTCTCACAGTCTTTATTCCTTTTAGCACAGTTACTTGAATTAATAGTGCCAATTGAACATGCAGTACCGATGATTTCTCTTTACAATAAAGCAAAATAGCATATTGTTTTTCATATTGCACAGCCAAAAATGAGTAGCATGCAAACTTCATAACAATGCCTCAATATATGAGTTTTAAAATATAATATTCTGTTATTTGTGTTTTATAGAGCTACAGTATCATTTGAGTTACTTATTTTTGAAGAAAAACTTCACATTATTCCCAAACTGCTGTCTTTGGAAAAAAAAACAACAATCTGCAGGTTATTTGCTACCAAATGCACCGTTCTTTTTTTTATTTCGAGTCCTGTTCCTCTGGTGCAAAGAAGATAGCAGATGGTGTCACTATGTCAGCATTGCAGAATAGGTGAGATTTATATCACAAGAGGAGAGCACAGTGAATTGTCTCTTTAGCACACTAAGCTATATATGTAACTGAATATTCTTAGAGAGAGGTAAATATTTTAGCTAATTGAGAACCGTGCTGATTTGTTTCGATGTAAGTGATGAATAAGTGTTAGAACAATAAATTATGCATTCGACAAATTGTCACGATTCCAGGTAGTTTCAGTAAAATGTGCGCACATATATTCCAGCCAGCCATTCTGTACCACAGGCTTACTGATGTCTGTTGATGTAACTAAATAAACACAAATGTATTTATTTAGATTTTGCTGTTTTGCCAGTGAAATAATAATGTTATCAAATTCTCAACAGTTCTCTCCATCTGATGTTTGTGGACATGCAACTATTCATTTTGACATTTTTTTAAAATTTTAAAGATTTCCTGTAAAATTATATCATAACATAATTCAAGATGTAATAGACTCATCATTTCTGCATATTTTAAAAACAGAAAAGTGCTCAGGCCATGCAAGAAAATAACATCCAAACAAACATCACCAACAGAGCACTGTTTATGAATCAATGCAGTGACTAATGCATTAACACAGAGTGCGGATTTCGCATACTGGAACAGTAGCTCATAACTCATCCACCCACGTCACAACATTACTGGTGCATAGCTTACTGTTGCTCTGCAGAACTCCTTTGTTTTGTGCTTAAAAGCTTCCAGTTAGACAGGCCTAAATAACATTATGTTTGGTGTAGCATCTGCTGTCAGCAACACCAGGAAGGCCTGCACCAGAAGCGTTGTGATTTGAGAGAGTGGGTTATAGGCAGTGAGATTCGGTGTGAGTTTCTCAATCTGTCTAACGTGCAACATAATGCACCACTACAGTCCAGCAGTGACTGTGTTTTTGGAGAGTTTATGTGCAACTATTCTCCCCACATTTGTGTACTTAATTATTCTGCACCTCTTCACTCATAATGAAGTGTAAAGAGATCTTTTATTTTAAAAAAATGTGTGGCAGATCTTCATTCTGAAATACCACAGGATGAGACCAACACAGAAGGAACCTGAAGAAAGTAAATATATCCTCCTTCTGTTATTGTATTTGCCTGATTGACAAACAATACTGGACTGTTGTTCACAACATAAATAGTACAATTTGTTTGCCATAGAAATCTGGCCTCAAAATACATTCAACAGCAAGCAGATGCTTTCTATTTGAAGATGATAGTTTCCTTCATCCTTTTATATTCCTGGATATCTCAGATCCCTGTAGGTGTTGCTCTGAACAGAAGCATTTTTAATCAAACTTTCTAGGTGCGTTATTACAAACTTTTGGAGCAGGTGGGACTTGAACCCAGCTTCCAGAATTCAGAGGGAGGGGCATTACCATTTCTCCACAAGAACCATTTATTCTGAATATAAGCCAATCCACCATATTAGAACCACATGACAGCTGGTTACTTTAAGTTTCAGTTTATTTTCTTTAATGAGAATGTTTGAATGAAAAATCCTTAAACAGATCAACATCAGAGTTGTTTTCTCCAAGGAATACTGGAACAGGAAAAGGCTATTCAGCCCCATGAACCTGTTCTATCATGAACCAAGATTACAGCTGAACTATACCTTGACTCTATCCTCCTGCCTTGACTGCAAATTGTTTTAGAACATAGAATATGGAACATAGGACATAGAACATAGAACAGTACAGCACAGTATAGGTCCTTCGACCCACAATGTTGTGCTGAGCATTTATATTAACCTAAGATCAACCTGACCTACACACCCCTCATGTTCTTGTCCAGCAGTCATTTAAATATCCCCAATGTCTCTGCCTCCACTACCACCATTGACAGTGCATTCCACGCACCCACCATTCTCTGTATAAAGAACCTACCTCTGACATCTCCCCATACTTTCCGCATTACCTCATACACCTCCATCAAGTCACCTCTTTTCCTTCATCTCTCTAGTGTGAAAAGCCCTAGCACACTCAATAACTCTTCATAAGACAACCCCTCCAATCCAGGCAGCTTCCTGGTAAATCTCCTCTGCATCCTCTCTAAAGCTTCTGCATCCTTCTGATAATGAGGCACGCAATATTCCAAGTGTGGTTTAACCCGGGTTTTATAGAACTGCAGCAACACCTCACGGCTCTTAAACTCAAACTCCCTGTTAATGAAAGCCAAAACATCATACGCCTTCTTAAGAATCCTATCAACTTGGGTGGCAACTTTGAGGGATCTGTGTACATGGATCCCAAGTTCCCGCTGTTCCTCTACTCTGCCAAGAATCCTATCTTTAACTCTGTATTCAGCATTCAAATTTGACCTTACAAAATGAATCACTTCACATTTACCCAGATTGAACTCCATCTGCCACATCTCAGCCCAGCTCTGCATCCTGTCGATGTCTTGTTGTAGCCTGCAACATCCCTCAACACTATTTCCAACACCACTGACCTTTGCGTCCTTTGTGTCACCAGTAAACTTACTAACCCACCCCTCCACTTCTTTCTCTAAGTCATTTATAAAAAAAACATGAAGAGCAAAGGCCCAAGAACAGATCCCTGCGGGACACCACTGGTCACCGACCTCCAGGTGGAATACTTTTATTCTACTGCCACTCGCTGTCTTCTTTTGGGCAGCCGATTCTGTATTCAGACAGACACATTTCTCTATATCCCTCTAAAGCTGTGCCAGATCCTTGCTTCCTCAAGTAAGACCCTTGTCCCTTAAGTTTTAGACCCTTATCCACAAAATATCCATTGACCTTTGTTATTCGAAGTAATGAATTTTTTTGTATGTAAAATAAGCTGCATACCTCCCCAAATACCTCAATTCTATTGCACATTTGAAGCCTGCGTTTCGTGAGCATCCGAATTAAGTAGTCTTTTGAAACGCATCTTATATATTTTCCCTAATCACACATCCAGAGCAGATGGTACTTGAACCTGAGCCTCTAGGCTCAGAGATAGGTACATTGCCATTGCATTACAAGTAATTTCTGAAACATATCTGATAAAGGTGTTTCAAAAACAAAACAGCTTGAGCTACTGAAGGTATCAATGCGATTGGAACTAGTTTCTGGGACGATGTGCTCTAAAATGCTGACAAGTGACAAGATGTGTCTTTTAACGACACAGACTCTAATTGTTAAATAAATAGAGCCTCAGGTTAATTCAATTTTAATTGTTTGATGAGGCAACTGTTGCTGGCAAGATCAATGAGAGTTTAATTATTCTTCAGCTAACAAGTCAAAAGCTTGGGAGATATTTTTAGCTGGCTTCCTCTTTTTGAAATGTAATCACTGCTTTTGTCAATTATGAAGTAAAGATAATCTGACACATATTATATGATACTTTTATGAATGTCTCATAAAATTCCAAACATTCCAAAAAATACTCTTCCATCTCTTTATTAAGAAACATTGCAACAGAAATTTATACAGGGACTGGTTAGCTGTGAGTCACTTGTCTATAATTATATCACCAAAATGTGATGCAAATAAAATTGCATGTCAGATGTAAGAATATATTTGATTATTTATAACTTGACTTCAAGCCAATGGAACACATTTGTGTTCCACAGTCCTCTGATTTGTGTGAGGTTTTGCATTTTGTTAAGAAAAATAAGGAGCTCATATGGAGTCATAGAGTCATAGAGACTCATAGAGATGTACAGCACGGAAACAGATCTTTCGGTCCATCTCGTCCATGCCGACCAGATATCCCAACCCAAACTAGTCCCACCTCCCAGCACCTAGCCCATATCCCTCCAAATCCTTCCTATTCATATACCCATCCAGATGCCTTTTAAATGTTATAATTGTACCAGCGTCCACCACTTCCTCTGGCAGCTTATTCCATACATGTGCCACACTCTGCATGAAAAAGTTGCCCCTTAGGTCTCTTTTATATCTTTCCCCTCTCACCCCAAACCTGTGCCCTCTAGTTCTGGACTCCCCCACCCCAGGGGAAAGATTTTGTCTATTTATCTTATCCATGCCCCTCATGATTTTATAAAACTCTACAGTCTCCGATGCTCCAGGGAAAACAGCCCCAGCCTATTCAACCTCTCCCAATAGCTCACATCCTCCAACCCTGACAACATCCTTGTAAATCTTTTCTGAACCCTTTCAAGTTTCACAACATCCTTCTGATAGGAAGGAGACCAGAATTGCACGCAATATTCCAACAGCGGCCTAACCAATGTCCTGTACAGCCGCAACATGACCTCCCAATTCCTGTACTCAATACACTGACCAATAAAGGAAAGCATACCAAATGCCTTCTTCACTATCCTATCTACCTCTGACCCCAATTTCAAGGAGCTATGAACCTGCACTCCATGGTCCTTTTGTTCAGCAACACTCCCTAGAATCTTATCATTAGGTGTATAAGTTCTGTTAAGATTTGTTTTCCCAAAATGCAGCACCTCACATTTATCTAAATTAAACTCCATCTGCCACTTCTCAGCTCATCGGGCAAGGTTCCTCGAGTTAATTTTTGGTTCCAGGTGGAATACCAGGCTAGCACACGTGAGTATCTCATCCTACTGCCACACAAAAGCATCTCAGCTCACTAACACAGCTCCTTCCACTAGAAAACACAGACCAGAGTTGAGATGGGATTTAGCCCCCGTTCATGTGTATACTTAAGATGGAAGAACCTGGTCTCATGCCCAGGCTTCTGTCTTTTCTCACATCATGCCTATGGTCTAAGATATAGGGATCCTTTCTGTAGTTTATAGGCTACACTGAATTGAGATTAGACAATGTTGCCAGTAGTTTGCTAATTGCAGTAAACATTTTAAAACTTGGAATCTAATTAACTGTTCTTCCCACTTGTTCACTAAAAATTCCAAAATCATTTTGAAAGTTATTGAGCCTCTCTGTGGGGTTCTGACAGCTGGCATGGACTGTTTCAGTGTTGTATATACAGTGTGGCTCTATGCAACATCAAATGACCACTGCCTTCCAACCTTCCTAAAACTTTGGGCCTGTATTAATTTCCAACAGGCACAAACTGGAGAAGCACTGAGCTACATAACCAACTATCCTCCCCACATACGACAAACTCCAGTCTGATTCTGATCTGGGTAGCTTTTATCCTTACGACCCTTAAATTGCAATCACAGTTTATAGACAAATAAAATAATGAGATTTCAAAGAAAGAAATGAATACTCATTGTGTCACAATTTCCTACATGGTGGTTTCTGATTTTTGAGTTGCTTTTTACTAACATGATTTGCTATAAAATGCTTAAAATATGAACTGTTAATATAATGAGGAGTAACAGGGCATTGGGAACTTTGGCGAAAAAGTGAAAAACTGTGGATTTTCTTGTTAGCCTGAAGAATGGTACAAGGGCTGAGCAGGAAGTATGAGAGTAGATGAATTTAATATTAACGTAATGCAGAAAGTGAAATGGAGAGAGGGAAAAATGAGAAGAGAAAAAATAGCAAAAGGAAGTAATGTAATTTATTTTAGATGTTAGCTTTTTATTTCTCCATTAGAGACCAAAGACTGAAGAAATAAGATGTAGAATAGTCAAAATGTTAATTTTCATTGGCAGAGAGTTCGTTTGTTAGAAGGTAAACTGAGCACATTGGTAAACTGATAATTGTACTAAGTGGTGTCATGAACCAGACCAAACTCCCAAACTATATTTGGACACAGCCTGGACCCTAACTTGTATATTTCTAAAAGACAAGTGTGTTCCAGATATGATTTGATTAGTCCACTACTAAGCTATCCACAACATCTCCTTTCAAAAACCCACCGGTCATATAATTTGATGAATTTCTGTCCATTTTTCATCTTCTTGAATGTGTAACGGTCTCCATTTGCTTGTCAAAACTTAATTTTTAAGGTATTAACATTCTGGGCTCAGGTTCATCTTCTGTGTGTGCTTTTTGACACAATTGCTGTATTTTCCCATTTTGCTGTTGTAATTCAGCTAACTTCCCTGCAGTAAAAATATCCACTTTGTGCTCCACCCGTTCTTGTTTATTTCTCAACCATTTAATAAAAAATAGTTTCTGGTAATTGAAGCTCAGCTTCCTATTTTAACTCTTTGATTTCTCCTCATGTCTCAACCGGTGGCTTTGTGACCTTGTTGCCCCACAGTCAGGAAAAATCCCAGGATATACTCCGTGTAATACCTCAGTTGCTTGACTTTCCTCTGGCTTTTCCATCATAGTAGCCATCGCTCCCAGCCATGATCCAGCTATATCAGACATATAACCATGTGGAAATCTATCTTTACTATCGTCAGTGAGATCTTCTTTTACCTTACCACCTGGGGATTTCTCTTTTCTCTAATCCCCATCACTCAGAGATTAAAATTGATATCGGAAGCCCCACTTTGTTTTATGAACTAATTCATAATCATTTGCCATTTCTGTTGCTAATCTTGTAGTTTTAACTCTCTGCTCTTCCACATGAGTTCTCATTACTTCAGAAAGTAAATTTTTGAATTGTTCCAAAAGAACAGTCTCTCTAAAAGCATCATATGTTTAATCTATTTTCAAAGCCCTCTTCCACCTATCAGAGCTACTTTGTTTGATCTTTTCAAATTCTATGTACATTTCACAAGGTTCCTCCTTAGATTCCTAACTTGTTGTCTGTAGGCTTTTGGCACTAGTTCAAATGCACTTAAGATGTCTTTTTTCACCTCATCATATTCTCCAGATATTTCCTCTGATAGTGTTGCAAATACCTCACTAGCTCTATCTACAATCTTTGTTTGAAACAATATCCACATGCTCAGTACCCACTTCATTAGTTTAGCCACTTTCTCAAATGAAATGAAAAGGGCTTTTACATCCTTGTTGAATCTTGGCAACGCTTGGAATTATTTAAACCAATTGTCACCAGGCTTTTCACTGCGTTGGGTTTACTCTTCATCACTAACCTCATCACCACTCCTATCTTTTACCTGTACCTCCACCATTTTAAGTTGACTTTCACCTTTCAGTTCCAATTCCTGAAGTTTAAAAGCTCTCTCATTATCCCTTTCTTTTGCTTTTAAACGTAATTCCAACTGTTTCATTTCTTTTCCTTTACTCAAACTGTTTTAATTCTTTTGCTTTTGTCCCAAATTCGAGCTGCTTCATTTGTGTTTGAATTTTAGCCAATGATTCTGTTGCATCTCTGGCAATTGTAGATGCTGAGCTAGTGATGATTTCTCCTTTCCTCGTGTCCAATGAAAACATTGGCGAGAAGTTGTGTCTGGTGGCCAGAATTGAATGAAGACATAGCTGCATTGGTGGGGCAGTTCCCAAAGTGCTAACATGGACAAGCAGCTGCCCCATGATCATGGGCACAGCCAAGTAAACCAAGGACTTGGTTACACATTGACTGTATTTTGACCCTTTCGTGGGTTCAATGTTCTTAATCACTGCGGAAGCTTGCTCACAGTGGTGGGATGTGTATAGAGTTCATTCGTCAAATACAGGGATGATGATAGACAAACTGCAAGCATCTGTTGCAATATAGAGGCTCCCAGAGGTGTTAGTCACAAACAACAGGCCATCATTTACCAGCAGAGAATTCAAATATTTCCTGAAGTCGATTGGCATTCAGCATGTAAGGACAGCTCCATACCATCCATCGTCCAATAGCCTGTCAGGAAGGGCATTTCAAACTTTGAAGGTAGGCTGAAAGAAATGGGCTACAGCTTCATTAGATACCAAACTGTCCCGGTTCCTGTGTGATTATTGGACCACCCCTCATGCAACTACAGGGATAGCTCCAGCACAGTTGCTAATGGGGAGGAGACTCCATACCAGGTTGAATCTGATCTTCTCAGACCTTGGGGGTGAAGTTGAAATGGCAGCAGGAACGCCAATGCCAGACACAAGGCTCCTCTAAGTGAGAGAGACCGTTTACTTCAGGAGATGAGGTTTGGTGCTGAAAACACAGAAATGGCCCAGTGTGGTTAAGGCAAGATCGGGTCCTGGGTCGTACAAAGCTCAGGTAGGTGAGGCAGTTCTGAACAAGTGTGTGGAGCATATGAAAACTGCAAACTCGCAAACGGAGCTGAAGTAAAACATAACCAGCCTCTCAAAATATCTGGAATGGCTGTCAGAACCCATGGGTTCTCCCCCTCTGACTAGCATCTAAAGAACCTTGGAGTCTGAGATGGATATGGTGGATGGCACAGTATTGATGCCTTTACTGCCTGAAGAAGAAGAAAAGACATTACTTCCGAATCACTCCGGGTGCAAGAGGCAGGCGATGGTCTGGTACGCGCCGCCCATACCTGAGGTTGAGTCAGAGGGATCGGATCTGGTGTGAAAATGCTCCAGGGGATTCTGCAAGAAAAAGAACAGGCCTACACCCCCGGACTGAGATGGGGAGGAATATAATGATTGTAACGGGGTCAGCCAGGTGGAACTCATAGAACATGAGTTCCCTGATTGGGGCTGTTAACCTAGTCTAATCAGGGAGCCCTGGCTGACAGACATAAACAGGAGTGTCACAAGTTCTGCCCACTCTGAGAGCTGGCTCTGAGGGAGCTGGACTAGTGTCAAGTACAATGCACATGTAAATCAAGGGTGATTGGGTGACAGGATACCCGCGTCTGTGGAGTTATTTCCAAGTACCCTATACATTTCAGCCACTGACACCAATCTGGGGTTGGCTTTTAGGGGATAAGAGCTACTTGTTAAGATCTTGGCTGATGACACACTTTCGAAACCTACAATCCATGGCAGGATGTGACAGCAGCCACCAGAGATTCAGGTACATGAACCATTCAGGTGAACTCTCCAATATGGGTTGATGGATGCCTGTTGAGCATGCTGCACAACAATGTGCAGTGGATGCACTATCACAATCTGGTGTACTCATATAGAGTCACAGAGTTGTAGAGCACAGAAACAAACCCTTTGATCCAACTCGCCCATGCTGACCAGACATCCTAAATCAATCTAGTCTCATCTGCCAACATTTGGCCCATATCCCTGCAAACCTTTCCTATTCATGTGCCCATCCAGATGAATGTGTTTTTTTTATTGATTTGTGGGATATGGGCGTCACTGGCATTCATCACCGAACTCCAGTTGCCCTTGAAAGGACTTTGTAATAACTGATACAACTGAGTGGCTTGCTCGGCCATTTCAGAGGGCAACTGAGAGTTAGCCACATTGCTACATCACATGGAGGCCAGACCAGGTGACAGTGGTAGTTTTCTTCTCTGAAGGGCATTAGTGAACCATTGACTGTAAATGAGAGCGATAGGCGCTGTGCAGCATGCAGGAAACGGTGTCAGTGTCAGAGCACTGAGCACAGTGCCCCTGGGAAGGCAGGGCAAATGACAATGAGGCTCTGTGGTCAGGCATATGGAGCTTTGGGAGTTACCAACTTGTCCAATAGAAAACTGTGCCCAAAATGCAGCGATTGATGCAATTTAAGACAAAATCCCAATCATGCAGCATTGAGAAGCTATTGAATTACTGAAGTAGATATGGATTATTATGCATGGTCATGTTACAGCTTCTGCACCTCCTTGAAGGAGCTCAGAACGGATCCATTATGGTCAATGATCATGTTCAGGAACCGGGCTCGTGTGTGCATCATTTCTCACTCCTCTGTTCTTCTGCAAACTGGAAAAAGCACTTCATACGATACCAGGATTGTCGATGAATCCCCACCCTCAAATGACCAGTTTCCCCTGGACTTCCATGACCTACTGAGCCGAGATGGCTGAGCCAAAGCAGGAATAGCACTGCACTGTTGTCAAATGTCTTTTACTCAGTTCTCTTCAAGGTCCATTTACTGAGAAACATCTGGTCATATTGTCTGTTCATTAATTATCCCTTAAAGTTCATAAGTTCATAAGATATAGGAACAGAATTAGGCCATTCGGCCTATTGAGTCTCCTCCTCCATTTGATCATGGCTGATATGACTCTCATCCCCTTTTTTCCTGCCTTCTCACAATATCCCTTCAACCCATTACCAATTAAAAATCTGTCTAATTCATCCTTAAATTTACTCACTGTCCCAGCATCCATCGTACTTTGGGGTGGCGAATTCCACAGATTCACAACCTTTAAATTTTCTACACCTTATTTTAAGTCTATGACCTCTCATCCTCGAATGCCCCACAAGAGGAGGCTTCCTTTATTATCGCTTTTATGACCTTTTATCATTTCAATTTGATCTCCCTCATTCTTCTAAATTCCAGTCAGTATCGCCCTAAACTGTTCAACCTCTCTTCATACGACAAGCCTCTCGTCTCTAGGATCAATCTAGTGAAACCTTTTCTGAACTGCTTCCAATGCCACTCCACCTATCATCAAATAAGGGGACCAAAACTGTGCACCTTCTCCAGGTGCAGTCTTACCAGTGCCTTGTATAGGTTGCCAAGATGGGAAAAGAACAATGTAAGGAGCACCTTAGTGCTTGTTCTTTGTCCTCTGAATGTATGTGAATCAACAAAGAAGGACAAATTCTTCATGCACCTCACCAATCACGTAATGGTTGAAGGTATGCCAAGCTCTAACTCTGCATGCCACTCTCAATTGTGAGCAACAAGAGCCTTCATATTTTAGCATCCTTTGGAACTGTGCACTGTCCAACCAAATCATGGGTCACATAGGTGTGGAATGATCTATATTTACAATTGTTCAAGTGTTATATTTATGTGACATGTCACTTCAGTAAACATGTAAATGGAAGAAAGACAGAGTCCTGGGCCTCCATACACTTGTGCAAAGTGCCCTTGTGTTGACATGGAGGGGCTGGAGGCAAGTTGCTCACTTCGGTATTTGCGTGGTGTGTTCAGGCACCCATTGAGACCTTCTTCAGAATACAGCCTCTGCATTCTCGATGAGCAGCCATGGGGCAGGTGAGGCCTCTGGCAGAGAGCCACAGAAGTTGGAAAAATGCTGCAAAGGTCTTGGCTTTTTTGCCCTCCTCAGAGACCTGTGTAGCCTTGGGTTGGGATTCAGGTAGGGCTGATGTAGTTGGCCACTGGAGGGCACCAGTTGTCCATTTCAGCAATCACTGTGCCAACAGTGCAGTCATCCTGTTCAGGATACACAGCTCCTTGTGTATTCTGAGGATGTCAGTGCTTATATTCTGACTCAGGTTACAGAGTAAGACTTGCATCCATTCCTGGCTGAGAGACTGCATCCATTCTGAGAGCTGGTCATTTGTCACTCCATGAGATTGGTCGATCTCTCATCGTCCGAACTCATAGGATTGAGCCTTTGAGGCAATGTATCATGGGGTGATGGACTCCTCTACTCACAGTTCCAGAGCTTCAGGGAACCCCACTAGATGTCTGCACGCCCATTTCTGATTGGACAAATACTGCCCCTTAAAGGGGTCTCCTGAATGTTTGTGTTCCTGCCCATGGAGCCTTATTGTCACTCTCCTGTCTTCACCGGGGCACTGAGCACAGGTACCTCTGACCCTGATATCTTTGCCTGTAGCATGGTACAGTGCCCTTCACCCTATGCCATCAACATTACCCTCTCCGATGTATTTCTATCTGAGTTTATTAAGATGATGTGATGTTGCATCCTTGCACACCACTTGGCACTCTTAATGTGTAAAGAATGATCTACCCTGAAGTGGGGGTAGAGTGGGGTTGGGATGGGAGTGAGATGAGAGCTTACTGCTGGGACCTCTGTGAGAAATGAAAGGAGAAATTTTGGTACAGCCCTTTTTACAATGGAGGCAAATTCCAGTACATGCTATTGCTTTTAATCATGCTTGCACTACCCTTATGCAGTAATACCACACTCCATTTCATTGCAATGTCCCATTGTGTTCTGTGAAATGACAGCATGTGCTCCATGATTACCACCAACTATTACTGTGGTCTCCACATTACCTTTACCACGGGTTAGTGTCAATTCACTACCTCTATCAGACTGTTCCTCAGACACTGTGGCAATCTCCATGATGGCCATCTATTCCATTCAGTCTCAAGCCGGCTGACTCACTTCCAATCTTCTCTTTGTTGCTCTTCACCCTTTTGCTCTGCATGGATATAGAGAAGATTTACAAGGATGTTGCCAGGATTGGAGGGTTTGAGTCACAGCTGGATAGGCTGGGACTTTTTTCCCTGGAGCGTACGAGGCTCAGGGGTGACCTTATAAAGAGGCTTATAAATCATGAGGGGCATAGATAAGGTGAATAGACAAGGTCTTTTCCCCAGAGCAAGGAGGACCAAACTAGAGAGGATTAATAGACAATAGACGATAGACAATAGACAATAGGTGCAGGAGTAGGCCATTCAGCCCTTCGAACCTGCACCGCCATTCAATATAATCATGGCTGATCATTCCTAATCAGTATCCTGTTCCTGCCTTATCTCCATAACCCTTGATTCCACTATCTTTGAGAGCTCTATCCAACTCCTTCTTAAATGAATCCAGAGAGTGGGCCTCCACTGCCCTCTGGGGCAGAGCATTCCACACAGCCACCACTCTCTGGGTGAAGAAGTTTCTCCTGAGCTCTGTCCTAAATGGTCTACCCCGTATTTTTAAGCTGTGTCCTCTGGTTCGGCACTCACCCATCAGTGGAAATATGTTTCCTACTGCCAGAGTGTCCAATCCTTTCATAAGGCAAGAGGGAAAAGATTTAAAAGGGACCTGAGAGGCAATTGTTCACATAGAGGATGGTGCATATACAGAGCGAGTTGCCAGTGGAACTGGTGGTGGCTGGTACAATTACAACATTTAAAAGACATTGAAGAGGTACATGAATAGGAAAGGTTTGGAGTGATGTGGGCCAAATGCAGACAAATGTATCTAGTTCAGTTTAGGAAATCTAGTCGGCATGATGAGTTGGACCAAAGAGTCTGTTTCCGCCTTGTATGACTCTATACATAGCACAAATACAGATCTTAATCTCTAGTCTCTGCCTGCTCATAACTATTTGTGCGCAACTACACGACCTGCTAACACATAAAAGCCTCAATGCTGAAGGATAGTATGCACTGTATCTCACACCACATGAATAACATGCAGATATGGCTCTTATCTTGAAACTTGGAGTCTATGAACTTGGTATCTATGACCCATACTTGAGGGAACGCAGCAGGTCACTGAATCTTTTGCAGCACTGGATCTGTGCTGGTCTCCTGCAGCCTTTACCATGCTGCAAGCTCTATCCCTGCCTCCCTTGTTGTGGCAGGCAGCTTCCCCTGATCATCAGGGTAAATTAATTCTCTTCCCCTTGTAGACCTCTCTATCAAGACCTACTAGCCCTGTGCTGAGAAATGAGGGCAACTTGCCCCATTCTTTTGCCCATCAGCCCCTCGTTGCAACAGCCTATTAATGAGAGCAAAAATGGGTCATGAGAATAGTTGCTCTGTTCAATTCTGCAGTGCTTGCAAACACTCCCTCATTCATAAATTAATGCTACTTACAATATGATTGAGTTAAATGCTCTGCACATATGCTTAGAGCCCACATACGTTACGGCTGTAACTCCAAGTGGATCTGCTTGTTCTCAATGGCAGCTGACAGGTCTATTGACTTTCTTTTTGTTGTTCACTGCTATGCTATAACATTGTACTGATAAGATGGATCATAGTGTGGCTACATTCAGAGTGGTAAGAGGCCAGGTAGATGGGAGAGTGAGGTTGGCACATCTCTCACTCACCAGTTTGCCAAATCACAGCATTTTATTTTCCACGGGCAGTGGTGGCAGGGTGAAGCCATCCCTGATGCCGTATCTGAAAGTCTGCTCCAATCAGGCACTCTGCACGAGCTAGTGGCAGTGACATTTCTCCCGTGGGGGACACCCAGGATGGATCATCTGTTCCAGGATAATCTAATTGTTCAACAACATTTTCACCTCAACCTGTTACAGGGCAACATCTCCTCCAAAGCTCAGTAACTAAAACGATGAAGCCAATGCTACAAACCTCTCAGATGGGGCACCGTCAACCAAAGCATTGGGGTCATCTTTAACCTCTTACGATATGTGAGGTAGCCCATTCTGCCTTGAGACCAAACAGGGAGTATGCAGACAACCATTATTTTAAATGATTTGTGGAACCAGGGTTTCCCCTGCCTCTGCTCACCTGACCTCATCTGAATGAAAATCAGAGCTTACATTTCATATTGGTTGCCATTCATCCGTGCTGGAAAACACTGGCTATGTATCAGGTTTTAAGAAGGCCCAGTGGCAGGAGAAGTATCCAAAAGAAGGAGGATCAGGATGTTTTGGACGGAATGTTCCTGTCAGAGGATTGAAAGTGGAGGGAAAAGGAAGATGTTTCTGGGGGTTTCCTGTTGCAAGAAGCAAAAACGGTGCAGTGTGATCATTGAAGGTGAAGAATTTTGGAACCGAATGTTCAAACAATAAAACGTTGTTTTGGGAAGGGGTGAAAGCAGGATGGCAAAAAAATGGTGACCATAGTTAAGAACAGCACTCAAATTACTTGGGGCACAGGATCACTTCATCCCCAAAATACCCTGGAAAATTCATTTTGTAATCAGAGCAAGTCACCCTCTTAAGTGCTATCAAAATCTATAAGGAGCTGCTCCTCCATTCAAGGCTTTATCTCTCTCACATGTCTTCCTTGTAGCTCAAGGTGAGACTATAAAAGGTAATTTTAGTCAGAGGCATGGAACTACATCAAATTATACTGTATTCAGGAAAATGATGCATACAGTGGCTGACTACCACATTAACATTCATTTTCTTATATTACAATGTACGTAATTGGAAACCTGAAAAAGGGAGTCCTTAGTCTCATGCCCAAAGGATGATGAATGTTTGCCCATGAAATTGAACATGAAATTGACAGTATGATCTGTTATAACAATTCAAAATAGTAACACAGTTATTATCTCCACAAAATCCTCAGTTTCCTTTCAGTTACCAATACCATATGTATACTGTCCAAACACTAGAATAAAAGTCAAATGATAAAGTTGTGTACCCATTCAGTTAATCTGGACAATGATTGTGTTCCATTTGGCTGGGAGTGATGGTGGGCAAATGGGAGGCTGCATCTCAAACTCCCAGCAGCAGGAGAATTGTGAGAGAATAAGTCAGCAGCGGAGAGCCATTTGCTTGTGTTCAGTGTCTTTGTAGCACCAGGCAGCAGTGCCTAATTCAAAGTGCAATGTCCATTGCTACATGCTGTATTCAAACACATTGATCCAAGTTGGATCACTGTAAGAAACTAGTATCATATGAACTTTAAAACTTCTTCTGTTCTCATTATGGTAGATTTTAAAATTCAATAATAATTTTTCAAAATGAATTACCTTGAAGTTAACTTTCAAGTTACGGCATTTGTTGTGTAATTGGAATATAATTCATGTTGCTGCTCATGAGATCAATGTTAATTTCAAGCCAAATTTGATTGTGAATTCATCAATCTTATTTCAAACTGATTTCCTCTCTCTTTGTCATTCTCTGAAGCTGCTGCATATACAAGAACCAGTAACATGGTCTGAGTGGAACATTGTTTAAAGTGTCTGAAATGCACTGAGCTGACCGTGTGCTATAATGTAAAGGCAGATCACTGACAGCATGTGTGGCTGTCAGTCGTTGACAAAGTGGAAACACACCCGAGAGCAATGTAAAAGCTTCTAAAGAGCTATTATTTGTACTTACTGCTTTCTGGGGAGGGATGAGAAATGGACAGAAAGTGTGTCCTTTTGATGACGAAAAGTACTTGAGCGTTCAGAACATCTTGGAAAGAAATTGTAGAAAAATGCAGAGGTGCAATCTCAGCTGTCCTTGTGAAAGGCTGAAGAGGAAATCTGATCAACATAGGAATGTTACTGAGGTATGCACTGTCCATATTTTACAATTTTGTCATACAACGTAATGTAGCAATGAATAAGAATGCACAACAATACAATAAACCCTCACATAGTTTTTGCATCCACCCACAAGTCTTCAGGCCTTTAATGGCTTAAGCTCTTTGGAACAAGGTCTCACATACTTTGATTGTTATTTTTCTGTTCAGAGTATGAGCCACTAGCTTTTGGGAAAGAAAGAAAGAAAAGAGTTGGCATGAGAAAAGAAAATCTACATGCAATTGAAAGCGGTAAATGCATTACAGTCACCAAAGACTTACTGGACCATTAGGCTGCTCCTTCATTCGAGAAAGATGACTGGTACAGGTCTTTACCTGAGGGTCACCACACCTCAGGTGAGGGGACTGGTTTCCAGTGGAGGAGTTGAATCTATGCTGTAGGGACCACAAACTAGCTGTCCTGCCAACTGAGCTAACCAACTCCCAGACAAATACAATATTTTGTAAATTAATGCACAGTATTTGCATCCACCTACGTTAATGGTTTCGTTTTCTGTATTAAGAGAACACGTTCTCACTTCAGATCAAAATTCTTTGTACAGACCCCTGCTCAAAGTGCTTAATTCCAAAAGGATTAACTATAACCCATTAAATTCTGAAACTTACTGAAAAAAAGTTCTAAGCACATTGAACATTGTGCTTAGAAGCACACACAGAATCAAACTAAAGTCTTAGCTCACTCCTGGATCTACATTGCAGATTGGCCTAGTTGTCTACTCATTGTTTGAAAGGGTGACCAAGAAAGTAGATGTGGTCAGTGCAGTAGACATTGTCCACATGGACTGTAGCAAGGCATTTGACAAGATACTGCATGGTGGGTTGTTGAGTAAGGTTATTCACTGAGAGGTAGCCAATTGATTACAAAATTGGCTTTAAGTTCAAAGAAAGAGGGTGGTGGTAGAAGGTTGTTTTCAAACTAGAAGGCTGTCACCAGCTTTGTGCCTCAGGAATTGGTGATGGGTACACTGTTATTCATCGCTTATGTAAATGATGTGGATGAGAATTGAGGAGGTATGGTTAGTAAGTTTGTGGATGACACCAAGATTGGTGGTATAGTGGATAGTGAAGAAGGTTTTCTGGGAATACAGCGGGTTTTTCAACAACTGGGCCAGTAGGCTGAAGAATGGCAGATACAGTTTAATTTTGATAAATGCAAGGTGTTGCATTATGGTAGGTCAGACCAGGACAGAATTTACACAGTCAATGGTAGGGCCAGGGGAGTGTTATAGAACAAAGAGATCTAGGGGTACACAGGTGAAGAAGGTTGTTGGCCTGCTTGCTTTCATCAGTCAGAGTTAAGGAGTTGAGAGCTGGACAAGATCTTGGTAAGGCCACGTTTGGAGTACTGCATGCAGTTCTGCTCACAATACTACAAAAAGGATATTATTGAACTAGAAAAGTACAGAAAAGATTTACTAAGATGCTACCCAGTCTGGGAAGTTTGAGTTAAAAGGTATGGCTGAATAAGCTGTGTTTTTTTTCCCTAGAGCGTAGGAGACTGCGAGGTGACCTTATAGAGGTCTATAAAATCATAGGGACATAAATAAGGTAGATAGATAGTAAACAGCTTTACCCATGAAAGGGGAGTCCAAAACTAGTGAGCGTAGGCTTAGGGTGAGAAGGGAGAGATACAAAAGAGCCCTGAGGGACATCTGTTTCATACAGAGGGTGGTGAATGTCAGAGGTAGTGGCGGAGGTGAATACAATTTTGTCATTTAAGAAACATTTAGACAGGTACATGGATGGGATAGGTATGGAGGATATGGAGCAAACACAGGCAAATGGGACTAGTTCAAATTGTGAAAACTGGGTGGCATGTTCAAGTTGGGCCACAGTGCTGGGCCCAACTTGACCAAAGGTTTCTATGTTGTAAACTTCTATGACTTTATGACTTAAGAACAGTCTTGAGGCCATTGAATACAAGTAGGCTGATTAATCAAGTGCTCTTTAAATGCAATATGTATCCCTCACAGCCCGTTGGCTTAAGAGAACCAATCAAAATTTTAAAGGGAAATCATGCCATATTGTCAATTGTCTGCTGATCTGAAGTCCCTGAGAGAATCCCATTTTAGTTAGATACTAACATGATTACACTTGCATCCAGCACTGCTCTAGCATGGGAAAGTCTTGTTCTTAACTCTGACTCTGAGGATATTTTTGAATTATAGTTGGAACCAGACTGAATCAGTAGTAATTCTCTTTTGAGATTACCACTTACGTGTAGATGATTGTTTCAGTTAGAATTCTCAACCTGTCCTGTCCCAAATCGAAATGTGAGGCAACAGGAGAAAGCCATTCAGTGCAGGAGCATTTCTGCAGATCAAGGCATGCCCCTTCCTATTATGTCAATGCTGCCAAGTTTCAGCAGTCAGATTACTTATAGGCCCAAAGCCACAATGATGGCAACAAAGACAGGTTCGTGTGTAATGTAAGTGAGGGGGTAAGGTGGCAGGTGGAGTAGGTAATGGAGGAATTTGCCTGATGAGTTAGACAGCAAGATGCCAGTTGGGTGACAGATGGGTGAGGCGGATAAAGCGGCAAATGGTGAAGGTGTAGTCTGTCAGGTGGGCTAGGGGTTAAGGTGGTAGTTGGGGCAGGTGTTGAAGTGCTAGGTCGCAGTGGGGGTAAGATTCTAGGTATGCGAATGGAGGTGGGATACTAGGGCTCCAGATGGGTGAGGGCACATGTACCAGGTAGGGCAAATAGATATGTGCTGTAGGTAAGTTTGGGGTTCAGGTCAGGGAAACTCAGATCGAGGTTGGTCCGTTGCCTGGACACGGGGTGTGGTTACTCTCAAGTTGGGTCAGAACGGAGCGATGGCATCATGCTGGGAGTTGGGTTTGGACAGTGGGACCAGGAGGTTTGGTGTTGTAGTGGGTGAGTGTTAGTTTTGGCTGGCTTAGGTCCAGGAAGGGTAATTTTGACAAGGATGTGGGTTGGTGAGATGAGATGTCAGTTCTGAAAGTTTTGACTGCAGTATGGGGAATTGGAGGGTTGGTGATTTCAGTCGGGTTGTTGTTGGGTTAGGAGATCAGGTCATGTCTGTATGGGTCATGTTGGGTTAGGTCCTTCAGATGCATGGGGTGGCAGAGATCAGACAATGTGCTTGTAGTGTCAGTTTAATAGTTACCTAAGAATTAGGCTCAATTTTAAATCCTCTGATACTTTCTGAGTCATTCTTAAGCTTGAATAAGTCAGTTGCCTTCAAATTCTCTAAATTTAAATGATTTGTGAAAATCGTCCCCCCCGCGTGTCCATCAGAATTTTCAATTTCCTGTATATTGCCTCAGAGTCTGCTACATTGGTATTCCCCTGGAGGCAACGTACAACTCCAGTCTACACTGCTGGAATGACTGTTTGGCCTTTGGAACTTCTGTGTCAGAGGATCAGACAGCACAAGAGTTGCCAAATTAAACTTGTGCTTTGATGTCGGCTTGTAACAAGGAACGCTATGACTGATTCTGATAAGGTTAATTTTCATTGCACAGAGTCTCAATTTCTTGCGAGCAAAGATATGAGCTTCAAAGGTTTGAAATTCATTACTGAGGTCTATTTGACCCATCATGGCTATGCTACTTCTTTGATAGAGATGTCCAACTTCATCCTATCATCCAGATTGTTCTCCATATTCCTGCAAATGATCCTCCTCAATTGCAAATACAATTGCATTTTACAATCCATATGGAATATAAATCCACACCCTTGTAGGTGGTGTATTGCAGATCTTAATGAATATCAATGTGGTAAACTTTCTGATCAAAATGCCTCTGTTTCATTTCCCAGTTATTTAAGCATATGATGTATGGAATGTAATGCACTACCCAGAGCAAACAGCTTTCCCTACAAAGCCCTTTCTTTCTTTGAGATTCTATGTTTGTCACCTTTAGGCTCCTCTGCTCTGAGGAGAACAAATCCTGATCCTCCATGTCCCTCCCTTGATACTTGTCTTTTAAGAGGCAGAGGACAATTCTATCCCTCACAAGACTCTCCAGTAAATCACAAAATGCTTTAAGAGTTCCAACACGACTGACTTTTGCCCTTTTCTGATAAATTCCACTGTTTTTCATTAGAGTTGCAGTGGATTTCCGTATCAAATGTACACAAACTTGCCAACTTTTTTCTTAAATAAACTTGCCGGCCGAAGATTACAAATTTTTAAAACAAAATTCATTTGTGGGGTGTTGGTGTGGCTAGCTGGTCAGCATTTGTTGCCCATCCCTAAACATTCATTTCACTTTTGTAGTTTTCTTTTATCAGCTCTTCTAAATTACTCAGTTAAATTAATGATCATTAGTTCTTGGTCAAAATTTGGGAACAATACCTGCAGCACATGGACTGCAGTAGTTCGAGAATGCAGCTCCCCCTGAACTTCTCCAGGGCAACTAGGGTTGGGTAATAAATGCTGAGACAGCCAGCGATCCCCAAATCCCATGACTGATTAAAAAGGTCCAGCTGCTCCAATATTATTGCATGTATTGTGGCCATGATCTTTTGCTATAGCATCACAGAGTTGTACAGCATGGAAGCAGACCCTTTGGTCCAGCTCATCCACAGCAACCAGATATCCTAATTTAATCTTGTTCCATTTGACAGTATTTGGTCTATATCCCTCTGAACCCTTCCTATTCATATATCCATTCAGATGCCTTATGAATGCTGTAATTGTACCAGCCTCCATCACTTCCTCTGGCAGCTCTTCCATCCACGTGCCACCCTCTGTATAAAAAGGTTGCCGCTCGGTCCCTTTTAAATCTTTCCCCTCTCACCTAAACCTCTGCCCTCTAGTTTTGGACTCTCCCAACCTGAGCAAAAGACAGCGGCTATTCACCTTATCCACACCTCTCATAATTTTATAAACCTCTGCAAGATCACCCCTTGGCATCCAAAGTTCCAGGGAAAAAATATGTTCCAGCCTATTCAGCCTCTCCCTACAACTCAAACCCTCCAACCCTGGCAACAACCTTGTCAATCATTTCTGCACCCATACCTTGATAGTCAACTCTCTTAAAACGTCACTATTGATGAAGAGATCCAACAATGGATAACCCATGCCAGTTCAGCCTTCTATGAACTTTAACATTGAGTATTTGACAACAAAGATTAGTGCAAGTCAAAATAAGTGCTAGTGTAGAGAGTTCCATACTCATTCCATATACACACCATCCTCTGCATGAAAAAGTTGCTCCTCAGTCCCTTTTAAATCATTCTCCTCTCACCTACACCTATGCCAAGTTCAACACCATCTTTGCTATAGCAGGGAGAACAAACTTGAATGCAATATTCCAAAAGTGACCTAACCAATGTCCTGCACAGCTGCAACATGACCTCCCAACTCCTGTACCCAATGCACTGACCAATAAAGGCAAGTGTACCAAATGCTTTCTTCACCACCGTGTCTACCTGCAACTCCACACTCAAAGATGTTGCAAAAATATTTGTATTAGGTACTCTCTCTTGCTCCAGTGATTTTGTTATGGAGTGAAAGGTGTATAATTTATATGTAAACATCATTTTTAGAATTTGGATCTCAGCATAAATGCACGTAGCTGTTGGTTACTTCTGTGAAGAGTTTTCTTGTAAAATAAACAAGATTCAAATGCCCATTGGAAAAGTGAATAAATCCAGCATTTTGTAATTTGCGGGTAACATGTGGTTTCATAGAAAGATGTTTATGCTTTTAGGTTTATGACTGGTAGAGTAAACATGTAAGACTTTGTTTTATTTGGTTTTCAGTTCAGAATTTTTTCTTAACTCAGTTTAGAAAAAATGTTTCTGTTCAGTTCAGTGGACACCAGTATTGAGATTAGAAGCAAATTTAGTGACTATCCCAGAAGAAGAATTCAACACAGTTGGGAAACAATTACTTGAATTGAAAGGTATCCTTTGTAAAAATTTCAAACCAATAGAGTGTGTAGCTGGAAATCTGCAGGTTATTTGAACTGAGGATGATTAGGCTCTCAGATTTGAGAAATGCTCATTGTAGGCAGATGTGGAAAGGACTCAACAATCTGTGTTCATTGTCCATGGCAAGGAAACTGAGAGGAGTCAGGGAAATAGAAAATAAAATAATTGAGATATGGGAGTGAGCTCTCTGGACCATGGTCTCTGTAATGATAAACTTGAAAAACAGATCGAAACTTTGCTTTACTCTGAGTTTAAGATTGTTTTAATTATCTGCCATATTTAGATTCCACTTTTATTTTTACCAGCATGTAATAAATTTTGTTTTGTTGTTAAAGCATATCTACAGTTATATATGAAAATTTTAACCTTGTAGGCACAGTTTAAAAATCTATTTCAATTAAATAAATATACATAATTATCTGTCTGACTTGGAGGTTGTGTCTGGACACAAGTTCAAAATGAAATATGCTTATTATAGAACATAGAACATAGAAGAATACAGCGCAGTACAGGCCCTTCGGCCCTCGATGTTGCGCCGATCCAAGCCCACCTAACCTACACTAGCCCACTATCCTCCATATGCCTATCCAATGCCCGCTTAAATGCCCATAATGAGGGAGAGTCCACCACTGCTACTGCAGGGCATTCCATGAACTCACGACACGCTGAGTAAAGAACCTACCCCTAACATCTGTCCTATAACTACCCCCACTTAATTTAAAGCTATGCCCCCTTGTAAGAACTCAATAAGGCTTGTGAGGCATGAACTACCCCTCGCAAAGCCATGCTTACTATCTTTAATAAAACTATCTTTTTCCCAATAGTCATAAATTCCATCCCTCAGGACCCTTTCCTTTACATTGCTTATCGCAGAAGTGCGACTGACTGGTCTGTAATTACCGGGGACTTTCGTATTCGCTTTCTTGGACAGAAAAATAACATCCGCCTTCCCTCGGTCATCTAGTACTACGCCCGTGGAGAGTGAGGATACAAAGATCATCGCCAGAAGTGCAACATTCTCATTATTTGCTTTCCTTAGTACCTTTGGTCCTGTCCTGGGGACTTATCTGCCTTGTTGCTTCCAAAAAAATCCAACATATCGAGTTAATTAACATTAACCTGTTCAAGCCTATTAAACTGGTCCATGGTGGTCTCACTCTGTCGAGTGAATACTGAAGCAAAACAAAAACCTCATTTAACACCTGCCCTAACTTTTCAATCTCCAGGCGCAAGTTCTCTCCACTATCCTTGTTCAACCCTACCCTCTGTCTGGTCATTCTGTTATTCCCCATGTATGCTTAGAACGCCTTTGGGTTTTCCATAACCCTTCCCCCCAAGTTTTTTTCGTTTCCCCTCCCAAATCTCCTCAGTCCATTTCTGAACTTTTCATTTTAGGGTAATTCATTACTGTTTTCCTCTTTTTCAAGTTGCTTTATTTTTAGTTGAATTTTGGCCGTCTCTAAAAATTCTGGTGACGCTTCCAGCAAATGTAATTGCTGGATTATTGCTATAATTAACTCACCTTTCCTCAGGGAAGAGGTCAGCTTCAACTCCAAATTGCCTGCTAATTCCAGCAGCTTGGCCTTAACCACTTTTTGCAAAACCCCCAAAGCCATTTTTTCCACACACAGAAACCTCTTGTTGATGAAAAGAGGCATTTTTATCCCAAAGACCATTTAAAGCAAATAAACTGAATACCAGGAACAGAACCTAACATTCGCAGCATTACAGTCTGACAAACCTAATCCGAAATTGGAATTATCGAAGATATCCCAACCTATTATAGGCCAAGCCAGAAACGCTGAAAACATTTCAAAAATGTAGCCCAGACTCTATGCATCATGCAGGTGTAACGAGGATATTCCAGGAGAGATGCAGTTGGACCAGCTATTTCGTTTAAAACAAAGCGGAATTTATTTACAAAATTACCAATCGAAACACAAACAATTGAGAACAGAATACAGAATAACGGAACCTATACGAAAACTCAGCAGAATGTCCCAAATTAATGATGGTGTTCCAAATACTTGCAAAAATCCCCATAAACAACGCTTAGCACTGCGAAAATCAAAATGAAACGTAGGGTCTAACATGAGTTAGGCCAGAGACAGAGCACCTTCTTGTTTAGAGTCCATCAGCTGTTTCAACTCTACTGTGCTAAAACAGAACAAAACTAGAGAAATGCTGAACTAAGAGAACTGGCCACTCACTTTTCTTTGTACAAGTGTTGTGTTCATTTAAACTTAAAAGCCTTTTTGCCTCAGGCAGTATCTGTTAGCTAAAATCAAATTGTCCCGAAAACTCTTCAACATAGACGTTTTGCAGTCTGCATCTTTTCTTACTTCTTTGTAAAAGAAACTAAGGACAACATAACCTTGTTAAAGGGCAACATTGTCACAGCATTCAGGGCCAGAATACTTGTGATTAGTTAAGTCATACCGACCTCAAACTGTTAGCCATGTTCCTCTTTCCAAAATTGCTGTCCAGGCGGAGGTTCTCAAAAGAGGACACATGAGGAAACATAAAGCAGGAAGGACGTTGCCAATGGACGATAGAGTTCAAAACCTGGCATGGCGGAGCGGGGTGCGAGGCGTCACAGTCTAAGATTATGATGTTGGATCGAGATGAAACGTGATCTCTATTTTTCTTTCCACCGATGTTGCCAGACCTGCTCTGTTTCTGCAAGGTTTGGTCTGAGGTTCTCTGAGTCAATGGCCGAAGAGGAACACACACTGAACCTCATCAAACATGTCATTGATAGCAATATGCCAACGCTTAATTGAAGATTGAAAATAGACTGACAGAAACAGAAATAAAAGTGTTAATGTTGTGCGGAAGCGGCACCACATTTGGTGCAGATAGTTCCTGCAGCCAATTAAACATCCCCAAAGCTAGAATAGATTTTGAGTGTTTATTATGTGGACTGCATGGAGGCCAAGGTGATGAGGCTATGAGACACCTCTGGCTGAAAAACCTGATAAATGATTCAAATGTGTTTTGCATCATGTGGAGAACTTTATAAGGTGGGAATATTTGTCCAGCCTAATCCCTCCGTTCCTGGTTTCATTTTCTGCCATCAGTTACAACTAGAACCATAGAATCTCTACGATGTGGAAACAGGTCATTCAGCACAGCAAGTCCACACCGACTCTCTGAAACATATCCCACATAGACCGTTTTCCCTATTACTCTACATTTACCCGTGACTAATGCATCTAACCTACATATCCCTGAACATTATTAAAACTTTAGCATGGCCAATTCACCTCATCTGCACTTGGATTCTGGAAGGCAACTGGAGAACCCGGAGGAAACCCATGCAGACGCAGTCAGAATATATAAACTCCACAGACATTTGCACGAATCTTGAATCGAACCCTGAGTCTCAGGCGCTGTGAGGCAGCAATGCGAACAACTGAGCCACTGTGCATTGTCAATGGGTAGAAATCCTGGAATCCCCTCCCTAAGGACATTGGAAGTCTGCCTACAAAATGTGGACTGCAGTGATTGAAGAACGTAAATCACCAACATTTTCACAAGGGAGTAACTAGAAACGATCAATAAATTCGACAACCAGGGAATTAAAAATTGCAAAATGTCTGGTATACTTCTTGCATTAAAGTATACACACTTCAAGTCACTTTCCTGTTTACAGGCACCCTCCTTTGAAATTGATGTCATGTTCCTAACCTCCCTACATTCCAGGTCCTGCACCCTAAAGCTACAGTCTGGGTTCCCATGCCCCTGCAGAGTTAGTTTAAACCCCCCCCAAGAGCACTAGCAAACCTCCCACTAAGGATACTGGTGCCCCTCAGGTTCAGGTGTAGACCATCCTGTTTATAGAGGTCCCACCTTCCCCAGAAGGAACCCCAGTTATCCAAATACCGGAATCCCTCCCTCCTGCACCATCCCTGTAGCCACGCATTTAACTGTTAACCATTATACCAGGAATTGTTATTACAAATAATATGACAATGAAAATAGAATGAAATTGATTGTGAGAAAAATCGATACTGGACTATTTGTAGATCTGTGAATATTTAATTCAGTGTTAATGTTTCAAAATAATACAATTTTGAGAACTGTCCGCAAAAAAGCAGTGAAATGTTCAAAATTAATGTCAATGTATCATTGACTGTCCCTCATTTCAATGATAATGTCTACTCACGGTTAAACATTTCTCCCATGGGTCTGCATGTGACTGAAAAATTCAATTCTCCATCTAATGATCTTTTAGTGCATGGAGCAGTAGGTGCCATGATCTAGTGGGATCTGGAAGGCAGGATTTGTTTCCTTTACTTTTCATCTCTTCCTCTGCTCTGCTTCATTATTAAGATGTTGTGAGCTAATGAAGGTTACAACTTGAACACATAGCCATATCCTGAACAATTAGTAGCAAGTTCATCCCACTCATTAGTGTCAATGGTATCCCATCCATTGCACTTGGTTTGACAGGACATTTTTTCCTGAATGTTTGTGGAGCCGACTTTGTGAAGGACATTTGCTCAGTTATTGGACTATTTAATCCAGAGAAAATGGTGGAGCTGTTGTTGACAAAATTTCTCTTGTTCTCTTACGTGTTACTTCGGCACATTCCAGATCTCACTGCAATATAGGTGTGTGATGACGACAACTGCTCTGTATACTAGCACTTATATTGACTTGCACTGATCTTTGTTGTCAATACTCAATGTTACAGTTAATAGAAGGCTAAACTGGCATGGGTTATCCATTGTTGGATTTCCTCATCAATGGTGACCTTTTAAGAGAAGTGACTATCAAGGTATGGGTGTTCAGTTTTACCCAATTGATTCCTGGGATTGCAGGACAGATGTATGAAGAGAAAATTGACCAGTTAGGACTTTATTACTGGAGTTTAGAAGAATGAAGGGGCATCTCATAGAAACCTATAAAGTTCTAACAGGACTAGAGAACGTAAATGGAGGAAGCATGTTCTCGATGACATGGAAGTTCAGAACCAGGGCTTATAGTTTAAGGATATAGCATTGCCCATTTAGAACTGAGATGAGAAGAAATATCTTCAGCTAGAAAGTGGTGAGCTTCAGAAAGCAGTTGGGGCCAAAATATTGAATGTTTTCAAGAAAGAGTTGGATGCAATTCTTCGGGCTAAAGGATTTACATGTATGGAGAGAAAGTAGGGACAGGGTACTGAACTGGATGATCAACCATGATCATATTGAATGGCAGAGGGGCTACTCCTGCTCTTATTTGCTATGTTTCTCTACTTAAATTTATATGTTCATTGGACATGACAAAGCACTGGCCAGGCCAACCTATTTTAGTGCTCAACTTATTCCTGAGTCATTTCTTCGACATGTATGGGAGGTATGGGATTTGACCAGGTCTCAACAGATTTATGAATTTTGTTTCACCAATTTCTATGGACAGGCCAAGTTTCTATCATGGAGAATTGAAGAGTTTGAGGCTATCTTGAAAACCTGGAGCAGAGTGGACAATGACACTGCACTTATCCACAAACTAGATAATTATGTTTATGGAGGTCAGTTTAATTTTGGCATGGAGATGACTAAGGTTAAAGAGTTTTCTATCCAAATGGTATTTAGTGCTGACAGACAGCAGAGTGCAGGCAACAGTGGGTACTGCAGATGCTGAAGACTAGAATCAAAATTAGAGTAGTGCTGGAAAAGCACAGCAGGCCAGGCAGCATCTTAGGAGCAGGAGAATCGATGTTTTAGGCAAAAAGTTCTTCATTAGGAATGAGGGTGGGAGCCTCCGGGGGGGAGATATAAATGGGAGGGGGTGGGGCTGAGGAGAAGGTAGCTGAGAGTGCAATAGGTGGGTGGACGTGGGGTAAAGGTGATAAGTCGGAGAGTAGGGTGCAGCGGATAGATGGGAAAGAGGATTAACAAGTGGGGCAGGTCATGAGGACAGTGCTAAGCTGGAAGGTTAGAACTGGGGTAAGGTGGAGAAATTAGGAAACTCGTGAAATCCACATTGATGCCATGGGGTTGGAGGATCCTGAGGTGGAAGATGAGGCATCCTTCCTCCAGGTGTCAGGTGGGAAGGGAGTAGCAATGGAGGACGCCCAGGACCTGCATGTCCTCGGCAGAGTGGGAGGGGGAGTTGGCATGTTCAGTCACGGGGCTGTGGGGTTGATTGGTGCGGGTGTCTCAAAGATGTTCCCTGAGATTGGTTCGGGTGTACAGCAGAGTGTAGCTGATTATAATACCAAAAGATATGGGAGCATAATTAGGTCATTCAGTCTATCAAGTCTATTCTACCATTTAATGATGGCTAATGTTTCTGAAATCCATTCGCCTGCCTTCCCTTGATCCTTTACTAATCAAGAAACTATTTATTTCTGTCTTAAATGCTCTCAGTGATTTGGCCTCCACAGCCTTCTGTAACAATGAGTTCCACAGATTCACCAACATCTGGCTGAAGAAATTGCTTCTCATCTCAGTTCGAAAGAGTTGTTTCTTTACTCAGAGGCTGTGTCCTCAGATCATGGTCTCTCTCTCTCTCTCTAGTGAAAACGCCCTCTGCATATTCACTCTATCCAGATTGATCTTTGACAAAGTGAATATCACCGTCAGTTGGGTCATAAAAGTATTGGAGTTATCACACACACCTATTTCAATCATCACTTTCTCTTGAGGCTGAATTTCATTTCCTTTTCTCTGCAGCTTGTCTTTCATTTTTTCCATTAGTAATGCCTTCAATGCTGAACTCCTGTGGAAGGAAATTATGCTTGGTGCATAACACCAAACTCTGTTAGTTGGATTTTAAATATTTCTGTGAAGCAATCAGTTTTGATTCAGTACAATAGATAATATTCCCTGAGACAGTCTCACAATGTTATTATATTACAACCCTCATCTTTATTAAATCTATGTTTTATTAAGCATACTGCCTCTGCTTCATATCTACGGAGCATTTCCAAATATCTATGAAAGATGCAAAGCATCCATTAGATGGTGGTATAATATTGACATGATTGTCTGGTTAGGAAATTCAAATGAAGTGAACTATTTTCCTGGCTGCTTTCAGTGGTAGTTTGCCATTACCTTCTACTGTGGTGCCAGGTTCTTCTCAAACTAACCAACCAATATGGCAGGTTCCACTGAGCTACAATACAACCAACAGTAGAAAACCTCACACAACCAACCTGGCCAACCAGATAAACAGTTTTGAATTGTGGGTTTGAAGGAGAACGGAAAGGATCAACGAGAGAGTAAGATAAATGATAAGCTGCTGTAGAGAATGTATAACTGATGAAATCTGTTGAATGTAATTAGGAACAGAGTGTTTGGGTCAGGCACATCTTAAGGGAAAAGGGCGGCATGGTGGCTCAGTGGTTAGCACTGCTGCCTCACAGCATCAGGGACCGGGGTTTGATTCCACCCTTGGGCAACTGTCTGTGTGGAGTTTGCTCATTCTCCCTGTGTCTGCGTGGGCTTCCTCTGGGTGCTCTGGTTTCCTCCCACTGTCCAAAGATGTGCAGGTTTGGTGAATTGGCCATGATAGATTGCCCATAGTGTCCAGGGATGTACATGTTAAGTATGTTAGCCATGGGAAATGCAGGGTTAAAAGGAAAAGGGGGTAGGGGGATAGGTCTGGATGGGATGCTATCCGGAGGGCCAAATGACCTGTTTCCACACTGTAGGGATTCTAAGAAAAAAATGGACTGTGTGACATGATGAAGGAAAGGTTTCAAGTAGAAAAGAGGAAGGAAGAGAATATTTGTTAAATGGCTTGATAATTGGGGAAACTTATTGAAAAATAAAATGAATGGCACAGGGCAGGGAAATATTTCAAAGACCATGAGCCAAGGACACTGCCTTCTAGCATAGTTCACAGTGATATTGATCTAGTTACTAGGAAATTCATCAGAGCATGAGGCCTTGAGATTACTTGGCCACAAATACGTCTTCTCATTATTAATGGAGCAAGAGGAGCCCCATTGGTCCCTTCAAGCTTTTTTGATGAAAAGCATAATTTCTAATAAGGATCATCCCCAGTAATTACTGAAAATATTAACAGTGCCAAGAAATGGATTGGAGGTTGGTGACTGCAACTACTCTTGTCATGGCAAGGGGTCAGAACCCCAAAGTACTCTAGATATTTTTAACTTGTAATTTTAACAATTTTTGTTAAAAGAGGCTGATACAGCCAAAAAAAAATGGCTGTGGATATAACTTATGTGGCTGTTTGGAGACAGAAAGAGAGAACCACCAAATGTTACTTCCACGGACATGAAGGGAACTTCAAACAACATGCAAAGCGGCGGGAAGAGGCAACTCTAACCAGACTGGAACAAGATGTGCTGGCAGTCCCCTAACCAACAGCACACTACCCCCCGTGGTTTATGTCCCAAACTATAGACACATTTTGTGTACTTTTTTTTCCCCCAATGAAGGACAAGGGTTAAAAAGCCAACAAAAACAGAAATTGTTGGGGAAACTCTGCTTATTGTTTTATTCACTCATGGAAAGTGGGCATCTCTGGTTAGGCCAGCATTTATTGCCCATCCCTAATTGTTCAGACGGCAGTTAAGAATCGACCTCATGTTGTGGGTATGGAGCCACAAGCAGGCCAGACCAGGTAAGGATGACAGATTTTCTTCCCTAAAGGGCAGTAATGAACCAGATTTTTTTTTTCTGACAATTAACAATGGTCTAATTGTCATCATTAGACCCTTAATTTCAGATTCTTTTATTAAATTCAAAATGCATCTTGGTGCGATTTGAATCCAGGACCCCAGAATATTGGCTGAGTTTCTGAATTAATAGTCTAGCAATAACACCACCAGGCTATTGCCTCCCCTTAGGTCTGGCAAAATCTGTAGAGCTAATGTTTTGAGTCCACACTCTTCTGCAGAACTAATAGCAGCGAGGAGAAAATGGTACTTCTGTTGATGATAAAGGTTGGGGGGGGTTAGGGGTGAAGAGAAATGTAGAGATGGAGGCCAGAGGAAGGGGAAGAAAATTAGGCTGAGAAAAGGATAGATGATGGTAAGCCAGGGAAGAGAAAACTGATAATGGGGACCATGAGTAGGTGAAAATGGGTTGGCTATGCTGAAAACAGCCCATGTCATGATGAAGCCTGAGGTATGGGGATGGTACAAGGACATAGATAAAGGTTTTCAGGCTGTAAAATTATTGAACTCAATTATGAATCTTGGAGGCTGCAGGGACCTCAAGTAGAAAATGAGATGCTGCTCTTCCAGTTTGCACTGAGCCTTGCTGGAGCGCTGCAACAAACCTAATAGAGCAATGTTAGCCTGGGAACACGGTGATTTGTTGACATCTGAGGCAAGTGGAAGGTCAGGATCATTTTTACAGTCAGAACATAGGTGTTCCACAAAGCAGCCTCCCAGTCTGTATTTTGTCTCCCTCGTGTAGCGGAGACCAGATTGCAAGCAGCAAATACATTAAAAGGTTAAAAAGTCAATTTTGACTGTACCGGTGAATTGTATTGAATTGAATTTATTGTCACATGTACCGAGGCACAGTAAAAACTTTTGTCTTGTGAGCAATGCAGGCAGATCACAGAGTTAAGTAGCATAGATAAGTACAGTAGCGCCTCGACTTACGAACTTAATCTGTTCCGGGACCCGGTTCGCGATCCAAAAAGTTTGCGAACTGAATCAATTTTTCCCAATTGATCCATTTCGCCATGTTGTACTGCTTAGTGAGATCAGATACACGAGCACCATTCTCGTGTTTAGCTATTATTTCTTTCTTCGTTTCCACAGTAATATGTTTAGGCTTCTTAACACGACTATCACTACCACTTTTCACTTTCTTGGGAGCCATAATGAGGGCTAATTTAATGCAAAAACCAAAAAAAAAGGCGTAAGAATGCTTGGACGTAGCAACGAACGATGTTCACAGCGTGCACGCCAAAGACGAACTGAATGAGATCACATGGGGCCCGAGAGCTTTTGCGTTCAAAGCGCGTGTAGCAAAGCAGAACAATGAAACCACGTGGTCACACACGGGCTTTTTGCGTTCGTACCTTCGTTCGTACCTTCGTTCATACCTTGAATTTCGTAAGAATTGAAGCAAAATTTTACGTACAATCCTGTTTGTAAACCGATTTGTTCGTGAATGGGGTCGTTCGTATGTCGAGGCGCTACTGTAAATAATAGGTAAACAGCGGCAAAAACAAAAACATAGGTACAGGCAAATGTTAAGAGTTTGTGAGTCCATTCAGTATTCTAACAACAATAGGGTAGAAACTGTTATGAAACCAGCCTGTGCGTGTGTTTAGGCTTCTGTACCTTCTCCCCGATGGTAGAGATTGTAGAAAAGTATTGCCAGGGTGGAATGGAGCTTTGAGAATGCTGGCGGCCTTTCTTTGACAGTGGGCCTGGTAGATGGATTCTATAGATGGGAGGTTGGCCTTTGTGATTGTCCGGGCTGAGTTCAACACTCTCTGTAACTATCTCCGATCTTGAATGGTACAGTTGCCACACCTGGTAGTGATACATCCAGACAGAATGCTCTCGATGGCACACCTATAAAAGTTGGCAAGAGTATTTGCCATCATGCCAAATTTCCTCAGCTGCCTGAGGAAGAAGAGATGTTGTTGGGCCTTTGTAACCAGTGCATCCACATGAAAAGTCCCAGAAAGCTTGTTGTGGATGACCACTCCCAGGAGCTTGACACTGTCATGAATGTTCCATTATATAGCAGCCTGGGTTTGAGCATTAGCATATGTGAAGGTTGAAATTGAAGAACTATCCTGAAGTCACTCGTGCATTTCAGGAATGAAAGTCTTCTTACTGATTTCTAGGAGTCACCAAGCTGTAGTAGACAGACAGGTTACTGGAAGAACCTAGCAAGCCAGGCAGCAGCAGGAATAGGAGAAGTCGACATTTCGAGTGGAACCCTTCTTCAGACTGGGGGGGTGGGTGCAGCTCCCCCTACACCCAGCCCCCCCAGTCTGAAGGAGGGTTACACGCGAAATGTCGATTTCTCCTCGTCCTGATGCTGCCTGGTTCACTGAGTTCTTCCAGCCTCCTGCCTGTCTACTTTGGATTCCAGCATCTGCAGATTTTTTTGTCTTTAAAGAAGTCTACTAGTTGGCAGCCAGATAAAACAGCAACAGGACAACAAAAGGGCTCTCACCTGAATTTTGGAATTGAATAGAATCAAAAGGAGTAAGAACTACAGAATCTCAACAATCTTTTTGATAACTTAAGAAAGTCCTGCTAAATTGGCTCTTATCAAACATAAGATTCAGATTAGATTCCCTACAGAATGGAAATGGGCCCTTTGGCCCAACAAGTCCACACTGACCCTCCGAAGCTCATTTGGGTTTGGGAAATCGTATTCAGAAGGGAAAGAATCCATTTTTAAATTGAATTTATTCCAACGAATCAGTGAGGGAAGGTTTGATTAGATAAGATTCCCTACGGCCAACCAAACCATACCGACCCTCTGAAGAATAACCCACCCAGACCCATTCCCTCTGACTAATGCACCTAACAGTATGGGCAATTCAGCATGGCCAATTCACCTGAACTGCACATCTTTGGACTGTGGGAGGAAACCGGAGCACCCAGAGGAATATCATGCAGACACAGCGAGAATGTGCAAACTCCACACAGACAGTCACCCGAGGCTGAAATCGAACCCGGGACCCTGGTGCTGGGAGGCAGCAGTGCTAACCTCAGAATAACTGTACTGCCCTAATCTTTGTTCCTTATCTTTCAGGTGTTCAATGATTTGGAGCAACCATTTGCGTAACCCAAACCTCTGTTCATAACAAATTGCTGGCTCATGTGACAAAATGAATCCACAGTCAAAATAAAAGAATGAGGTAAATTGACACATCAAAAACAATTTTAAAGGAAATACCTATAAATGGATTGTGTTTACATTGCTACAGTACAGAAATGTCTTCATGCAATGCCAGATTACTTCTAGCAGTATTAGGGGAAGTTAATTTTAAATATTTAAATGCTATGATTCTCAAACAATTGAAAGATTTCACAAGACACTTTGGAATAGAATTTTCCCTGAAAGCCAGAAACCTGAAATTTTAAAAGGAATGGGGAAAGGTTTATTGGTGGAAAATAAAAGAGATGAAACAGATAGTGTAAGAGAAATTTTAAATTCAAGTTATGGAAATGAGAAATTCATGAAAAAGAGAAGAAAGGAGAAATGGAGAGAGAGAAAGAGATGGAATACTGAGGAAAGATCAAGTACAACAGGGAGAGAATTTGAAGAAAATTTTCAGCAAGTCGTTTTTGAACTAAGAGAACTCCAGCTGAGGAGTGGGATCACTGTATCTGTGAAGACACGACTGACTCAAACATGATGGTGGAACCAATTCAGTTTGCTTCGTTTATTCTGAAGCTTTTCTTTTATCATTCCTGGGACATGGGCATCACTAGCTGGGTCAGCATTAATTGCTTGTCCTTCGTTGCTTTTGATAAGATGGTGATGAGTTGCCTTCTTGAACTACTGCAAGTCCACATGTTGCAAATTGACCCATAATGCCCTTAGGGATTGAATTCTAAGAACTTGACTCAGCAATATTGAAGGAATAGTGACATATTTCCAAGTCAGGATGGTGAGTGGTTTGGAGGGGAACTAGCAGGTGGTGGTCCCAGGTATCTGTCTTTCTTGATGGAAGTGGTCATGGGCTTGGAAGTTTCTGTCTGGGGACCTTTGTTGAATTTCTGCAGACAGTACACACTGCTGCTATTGAGTGTTGGTGGCAGGGGCAATGGATGCTTGTGGATGTGGTGCCAATCAAGTGGGCTGCTTTGTTCTGGATGGTGTCAAGTTTTGCGAGTGTTGTTGGAGCTACACTCATCCAGGTAAGTATCAAGTATTTCATCATATTTCTGACTTGTGCCTTGCAGATGATGGACACGCTTTGGGGATTCAGGAGCTGAATGACTCGCTGCAATATTCCTAGCCTCTCACCTGCCTTCATAGCCACCCTGTTTATGCGGTGAGTCCAGCAAGCTTCTGGTCACTGGTAACCCCAAAGATGTTCATAATTGGGGATTTAGTGATGGTAACACCATTGAATGTCAAGGGGCAGTGATTAGATTGCCTGTTATGGGAGATGGTTATTGCTTGAGGAAACAGGCAGAGCATTTTTTTACCTCTTTTGTGTAAGTGGCACAGCAGTGAAAGTAGCCAATCCAAAACTGATATTAGATTAGATTACATTACAGTATGGAAACAGGCCCTTCGGCCCAACAAGTCCACACCGACCTGCCGAAGCGCAACCCACCCATACCCCTACGTTTACCCCTTACCTTGCAAGCAAACTCTCGAGGAAAGCCCTTAAGATTTACTCCCTCTCACCCAAAAGCAAGTGCTGCTGATTATAACACAGTAAAAATGACTGTTTTAAGTGCATGGCAGATGTTGTTGGAGGTGTACCATCAAAATTCCGTACACTCAGGAAATGAGTTTATTGGACGTACCTGGAATTTGAAAGGATTTAGCAGTAACGTATTGAGCCAAAACAATATTAGCTAAACAAACGTCAGAGACTGGAATGTTAACAGACTGGGGACCCCTGCATGGGGTCTGTTCATGATACAGCCTACAATTACCACAGCACAGTAAAGCAATGTAATGCAATAATATGAAGTGTCTCGGTGGAGTGGGAGAAGGAGCAGTGACAGCTGGTGTGTTTAGAAGTCGTATTTTGAGTTTCATCCTCCTGGATTATTGGCAGGTGGGTACAATGAATTAATAAACCTTTTTTGAAAACAATCTCTTGTGGTGCATTACATGAAAAGGCAGGAAGTACAAAATAAACAGCTCACAGTGCTGTCATGTCAGCCTGCTATCTGATGAAGATGTGACCGGAAGCATGAAGGATGTCAGAGATTGCAGATTAGCGCCTGTGGTGCAGTTCACCCATCTGGACAGTGTGATTGCCAGGCTAAAGAAAGAATCTCAGTAACTCAAAAATGGGACAAAGATCCAGATATCCTACGACGCTTTCCTATAGGTTTAGCTTTGTCCCACTCTTCAATACAACGGCAAACATAAGCGGGCTAGCACAGCCTTCAGTTTTGAAAACTTTACTGTTGAGTTTGTTTCTCCTCATGGTTTCTAATAAACAAACATCAAGGCTCCAAACATGCATAAAGGATCAGTTAACTGAAAAAAAATTCATGATCATATCTTCTGCTCTTTATTCTGTGAAATGAAAGAGCTCTGGATTTCTGCGAGGAGATGAAGAGAGGTCTGGAGAAAGCCAGATGTCTAACTCCTTTCTCAAAATTGCCTTGTACTGCAGAACTAGGAGGCAATGAGGACTGCAGAATCTGGAGATCAGAGTTGAGAGTGTGTTGCTGGAAAAGCACAGCAGGTCAGGCAGCATCCAAGGAGCAGGAGAATCGATGTTTTGGGCAAGAATTCCTAATGAAGGGCTCCGGCTCCAATCGTCGATTCTCCTGCTACTCAAATGCTGCCTGACCTGCTGTGCTGTTCCAGCAACACACTCTCATACTGCAGAACTGTCTGGGGAAGACAAACTGCACCCCATTTCTCACCACTGTCCAAATGGAAGGAAGGTATGGATGCTCAGAGAGTAAGCTGCCAGAAGTAGGGTGACAGTCAGATAAGGTGCCAGTTACATAGGGTGCCAAGCAGGTAGAGGCTGAAGTGCCAGGTGACAAGTAGGTAGGGGGAAGAGTACTGGGGCAGGGGTGGGGTAAGCATCAGGTGGTTAGGGTATCAAAGTGCTAGTTGGTCAGATAAGTGATGATGTGTTTATGCTAGTTGGTTGAGGAGAATATATGGACCTAGTACGTAATCATGAGTCCCCATGGGTGGGGTTTATTATAGAATCATAGAATCTCTCCAGTTCAGATAGAAGCCATTCGATCCAATGTGTTTGCAGCGACTCCCCTGAGGAGTGTCCCGTCTAGACTCGCCATTTCCATAACCATGGCTAATCCACCTAACCTGCACGTCCTTGGGCACTATGGGATATTTTGCCTAGTCAATCCATCTAACCTGTACATATTTGTATTGTGGGAGGAATTCAGAGGAATCCTAAGGAAACCCATGCCATTTGAAGGAGTGCTTGAGGCAACGTGGGTTTCTGGAGTGGGGTTAGAAGAGTTGGATCTGGAGTAGAGTGCATTGGTTCCAGTGGCAGGGTAGCATAGGATCAGGGTGTCAGATCCAGAGCAAGGGAAGGAGAAAGTCAAATCTGGAGTGGGATGACGGAGTTTGTTGGGTTTGGCATCAAGGCAGCTACATTTAGTCCATAATGAGGGAAGGGGATGTCAGGTCCCATGGGATTGTTGTGCCCCAAGCATGGAATCATGGAGGAATCTATTCTGTAACTGACATGCAGTAGATTCAGAACACTGAGAAATTATTGATACAGTACTCTTTTAAGTTGAAGTGGTTTTGAACATGAACTGGCTGTAAAATGACTATAAGGCAAATCATGAGCACATCAGTAAACTCATTTCCATGTGGAATACTGAGATGGATTTTTTGATGCATTAGAGAACAATCTGCCAGATACTGAAAAACAAGTTTATTGCTATGTAAATGCTGAGCAAATGAGGATGTTGGATATACTGTTTGAAACTTAGCCAAAGCTTAATTGTTGATTTTGTTTGGCTTCAGTCTCTTGATGTTCTCTTGTTGTTATCATCTTAATGTAAGCAATGCAAGGCAGTTATAACTGTTTTGCATATGTTTAAATATTTCCTGAGCATTTATTACTTGACTGTGTCAATAATAATTGTGCTCCAATCTCACACAGATCCTCACATTGAAGGTCTTGGTTTGCAAATTGCAGGGAACTGTGAAAGCAGCTTTGTCTCATTAGCATCACGCCCATAGAGCAGCCCAGAGAGAGGATTGTAGTGGATGCTCTCTGCAAACTTCCAGGTTGTGCAGAAAGGTAGAAGTCCCCAGACAAGCCATGGGCAAGCTGGCCCCAATATGTAGGGCCATGTAAACATTGAAAAGAGAACATGCATTTAAATTAATCACCATGTATTTCAGAAAATAGAAAAAATGAGAGGGTATGCCAATTTTAATGGTTCATCACTCTGAGCCCCAATGGATCAGTTCACCTTGTGGCACTCAGTGTAGGTTGAGGATATGTATAATTATTCCTGGATGGCAATACTGGTCCATGGACATCAATACCAACATGAGAGTCATTGGAATATGTAGAGTGGAAGCAACAGGATTATGGGAAATTCCTGGGTTCACTGCTCAGACAAAAAGGATCTCCTGTCATTCAGATACATCCAAAAATGACTGCACCCAGAGCTATGTTTTGACCCTTGAGAAGTAGCATGATGAATATCACATTGAGAGTGGAATGAAGATTGCTCTTTCTAGCTTCTTGTTGACTTTTTGTTAAAGCCCATTCAGAAGCTAGGACCTCCAGATGAAAATGCCTTCCATCAACCGCCATTGAAAATGCACCCACTATTTAAGTCTTTTGTCTGTAGCTGACCTGTCAAATTACCAGGTGGGTCCATTTGACAAATTGCCTGTCAGGAGTAAAATTAACGCTGACATCTCATCAGTTCCACTGAAATGAGAATTGATTGGTAGAAACTGTTGGCTCTCACCATCTACAGAAACTAGGCAGTACTGATTTCTACGGAGGCCTCCTCCTCCCTCCATCCACACTGAAAATTAGCCTCCCATGCTGGCTCTCAAAGACGAAAAAAAAAGAGCAGCGTACATGCAGCTATGGACATTTGATTCATTCCTTCATCATTTGGTACCCCATGACTTTAACTTTGCTCTTGTCCTGGCAGCTGAGATGTTTGGCTGACTTAGATATCAGGCCTCACACAGTGAATGCAACTCAATTTTTACATCCTGCTGAGGGGCATACATATTAAAGAGGCACGGGGCAGTAAGGAATAGTGACTTACAATGAGGCGTTGGAAGATAAGTTTGAAAATTCTCACTGGGGAACCAGAAGGAAAGCTACTCCATGCCCACAGTGCAGTTTTGATTACTCTGCCTCATGCTTCTCCATTTTTGATCCTGAGAAAGCTCCTTACCTCCAGCATGAAATCTGGTTGATAGGGATCAGTTTTCTCAAGCCCAATTTCTGGATGTTTGTTTTGGTTGGGCAGTTGCCAGTGAACGTTTGATAAAGGAAGAGAAAGTGAGGTCTGCAGATGCTGGAGATCAGAGCTGAAAATGTGTTGCTGGAAAAGCGCAGCAGGTCAGGCAGCATCTAGGGAACAGGAGAATCGACGTTTCGGGCATAAGCCCCAATGCCTGAATTCCTGAAGAAGGGCTTATGCCCGAAACGTCGATTCTCCTGTTCCCTGGATGCTGCCTGACCTGCTGCGCTTTTCCAGCAACACATTTTCAGCAATGTTTGATAAAGCCCAACCAGCTTCAACTTTCACGATCAGAATTAAATTCCTTCCTTTCCTGGATCCAGTTATGAACTTGCTGTATTACAATGGCTGCTATCTGTCTTAGACTTCATGGGTATCTTGCAACTTACATGTTTGCCAGCATATTTTCATTAGCCAGAAATAAACACTCTGACTTGTGTGAACACGAGCAAAGATTTTCTTGTGCTAAATGGAAAACATTAGCAATCAACACCAATGATCTATTAATAAGCCCTTAATTGGCATTATTAAGACCTGGGTGATAAAATAATGGCTGGGAATTAGTGTTAATAAATTCTGCTATAATAGGGTGTAAAAGAAAAATGAAAACACATTCTTCATGTGATGTTACAACACTTTTTCCTGATGTTCAAATCCTTTTAACATCAATTTGCTTAAGTGTTGCTTTTGAAAACTGGCTCGTAGATTAGTTAAATATTTAGACAGCAGCATGGTGGCTCAGTGGTTAGTACAGTTACCTCACAGCACCAGGGACTTGGGTTCAATTCCCACCTTGGGCAACTGTCTATGTGGAGTTCGCACATTCTCCCTTTGTCTGCATGCATTTCCTCCGGGTGCTCTGGTTTCCTCCCACAGTCCAAAAATGTGCAGGCCAGGTGAATTGGCCATGCTAAATTTGCCCATAGTTTTAGGAGCATTAGTCAGGGGTAAATGAGGGGACTGGGTCTGGGTGGGTTGTTCTTCGGAGGGTAGGTGTGGACTTGTTGGGCCAAAAGGCCTGTTTCCACACTGTAGGGCATCTAGTCAAATGTTGTTACATTACAATAAACTCAGCTTGAGCTGAAAACATCCAGTTTTTATTAGCTTGTTTGTAGTCTTAATGTAGTACTAAGAGTATAAGCTACTGTACCCTTAATAGACTACAGGTTACTGTTCTTAATCCTAACAGTGGCTAACATCATTATACTAAAAAAAAAGTAGAATCCATATTCATTTTATTCAAAATAAATTATTACTAATTTTAATTGCATCAAATACAACTTGAAAAAAATGCTTCCTTTATTTTTCTAGTAGGTCAGGAAGCATCTTTCCAGGATTATCTAAAGTAGCCTTGCTGGAAAAAGCATATGAGTTTGCCACAGCATTTAGAATTGCCTGTTTTTCTTCATTTTGTATCAGGTAATCAAGATGAAGCTCACACATGTGGAGGCAAACAGCATTCCCTCAGCAAACACTGTGAATTGTGGGACATGATAAAACGTTTGACATTTTATCTGAATATAAGCTCAAAGGCATCATTAAGGATGATAAAACTGGCCCTTCACTTTGCTGACCCAAGCAGATTGCAACCTTTCATCAACGAAGAATGCTTACTTGAGAAATAAGGCTCAATACATGATTTGTCATTGTGCTTTATGCTAGAATCACCTGGATATATAAAAATTATTAGGAACTCTAATACTCGCCAATGTTATTACAGGGTGTTAGCTTCTTAAAACAAGATGTCATGGATGACTGCTGCTATTTTGAGGAGTGATTGGGTCTCTTTGACCAAACTAAGGCTTCAATGCCTCTTTCATGACTTTCTCAACCAGACACACATGTTTTCTAAGGTCAAAGTATTCATTATTGAAACTAAGGGATTATTTCCAAAACATTCAAAGTCTGAAATACATGTTGGCAAAAATATGCAAACATTGTATCTAGTTTAATGAACTGTATGGTAGTCAAACACACTGCTACAATCCTGATACTCTGAGAGTTGGACTAGTGCCAAGGACTATTGTCAAGTTACACAAGGAATTGACCAGCAACCACTGTTCCTGTCAAAATTAAATATGCCCAGTGATGAAAAGCTCAGATGGTCAAGTGACCACAGGCCCAAAATTGGATACTCTAAATTGACCGATAACCAGAGAACTCAGACCTAACAGAAAATTGGCCAAACTAAATTGGCATTTTACAGAAAACAGTGGAAATCAATGTCAGAGGTTACAAAGGTTCAGGGGGAACCAATTACAACCAGCCTGAGGGTTGTGAATTGAAAGAGTGTCAATTAGACATTCTCACATCTTGACTGCCTGGGTAAGTGGGGGAAGGGATGAAGTTGATAGGTCAGGGAGGAGAGGGTGGAGTGGATAGGTGGAAAAGGAGATAGGCAGGTTGGACTTCAACAGTTTCCTCATTTCCCCCTCCCCCACCTCACTCTAGTTCCAAACTTCCAGCTCCGCACTGTCCCCATGTCTTGTCCAGACTTGTCCTACCTGCCTATCTCCTTTTGCACCTATCCACTCCAACCTCTCCTCCCTGACCTATCACCTTCATCCCCTCCCCCACTCACCCATTGTACTCTATGCTACTTTCTCCCCACCCCCACTCTACTCTAGCTTATCTCTCCACGCTTCAGGCTCACTGCCTTTATTCCTGATGAAGGGCTTTTGCCCGAAACATCGATTTCGCTGTTCCTTAGATGCTGCCTGAACTGCTGTGCTCTTCCAGCACCACTAATCCAGAATCATGATCCCATTGGCCAAAGGCCACAGAACATTCCAGACAGTCTGGGTGAGGGGGGAATAAGAGCACATACCTGGAAGCCACTCCCGAACTAAGATTCAGTGAAGATGCAGTAAAAACTCATGGCAAAGACATACTAGGAAGACCTGTGGTAAGGAGGGCCATGTGACAACCCAAGAAGAGCCAGGTTCAGATCCACCTGAACCTGTGACATCAACCTTCATGGAAGGCAGCCTGACCTACATCAGAGAGGATGGAGATTCCAATGGCTCAGCTCAAGCTTGTGGATTGTTGTGGGTAATATTCCTTCTCAGATAGATGGAGCTAGATTAAGAGTAAATATTGTGAGATTTTGGGAAATGCTAGTGTTTTTAATAAGGAATATTTTGTTAATAAAATCTACTTAAACTGCAAACTAAAATCTGTGTCCCTTCGTCCGCCACACTGACAAGTACACTTTTATAATGCATTTAGTGCATAAACTGGTTCAAGTATCCAAAGCATGGAGAGCACTCAATTATTTAAAATAAACATGTCATCCGATCGATTAAATTAAATTATTTAATAAATACTTCTTAAAATATTTCCTTTTGTGATGTGAGCATTTTTAGCAAGGGCAATATTTGACTAACATCCCTAATTGCCCTTGAGAAGGTGCTGATTGTATGCTAGGAGGAAGTGAGGATTGCAGATGCTGGAGAGTGAGAGTCGAAAAGTGGAACAGCACAGCAGGTCAGGCTGCACTTGAGGAGCAGGGGAGTCAATGTCTTGGGCATAAGCCCTTCATCAGGAATGCTCCAAATTGGATTGTAGCAGTCCATGGTGAGTTGATACACCCACAACATTGCTAAGAAAGCCCTTCCAGAATTTTAACCCGGCAAATTTCGGTTGTGGACAGATATTCAGGAATCGAGAGATGCGTTAATTGCTACAAAGTTCCCTACTGCTGACCTGTGCTTTTAGCCTCATTCTTTCTGAGGATAACCTAGTTCAGTTTCTGGTTAATATTCAGACTTGTGCTGAGAAGTGATATCTATCATTCATATCACACCAGTGCCAGTCATCTCCTGCAAGAGAGTCTAACCATTTCCTTTGATGTTTTAAAGATTTCCCATTTCTGAATTCTGCACAGTCAACATGTCCCTATTATGAAAAATAATTTATGAAAAAATAAATATACATGAGCTTCTGAGCAAACGGTACCACTATCAGAAAAAGTTCTTTCTGAGAGTTACTTCCAGGAAAATCTAGCAAGGAAATATTCGGCTAAAGTTTGAATTGTTTCTCTTGCCTGATTCACACAATCACCCAACTATTATGGTGCAGTAGTAGGCCACTTAGAACATCTTGTCTGCACACACTCTTCACATGATCTTTATGACTTAATGGCATTTTTCCATCTTTTCCATCATTTCAATTTCAATAATCGTCTAATACCCTCTTGAATATCTCAATTGAACTTTCCTCTGCCAGGCTTCCAGGCAATGCATTCCAGGCCCTAACTACACACTGTGTGAAAAAAGTCTTCCCTTACATCTTATTTGATTTTATTTCAAATTACTTTAACTCTGCGCTCTCTTGTTGTCAATTTTTTATGAGCAAGTTCCTCCAGATTGCTATAATGACTTCATTGTAAATGTAAATACATAGCTACATGAGCAGGTCAAAGTCTAGGAATCTAGCAGAGAGTAACTCATTTCCTAATTCCTCAAAGTCTGTCCACCATCTACAGGGCACAAGTGGGATCTTGATGACATACTCCCCACTTGCCTGTGAGAGGACAGCTCCAACAGCAGTCAAGAAGCTGACACCATCCCAGGTTAAGCAGTCTGGAACCATATCCACATGCATTCAGTCCCTCCACCACCAACATACAACAGCAGCAGGTGTAACATCTGCAAGGTGTACTGCAAAGGTTCACTAAACTCTTCAGACAGCACCTTCCAAACCTACAGCTACTTCCATTTCCAAGGACAACGACAGCAGATACTTGGGAACACTTTCACCCACAATTTCCACGCCAAACCATGCACCAAACTGACTTCGAAATATATCACTATTCCTTCTATATTTTTGGGTTAAAATCCCAAACTCTCTCCCTAACAACATAATAGGTGTTCCTGCACTAAAGTTACTGCGGTTCAAAAAGGTAGCTCACTATCAACTTCTCAAAAGCAATTAAGAGCAGTGATAAATGCTGGCACAGCCAGCAAAGACCACATCCCCTGATTTCATGAAACAAAAATACCACACACAGTCTTGGGTGGAGATAATGGGTTGTAGATTAGCATTGATATGGTGCAGATATTTTTTGTCCAGCTCATAAGAGTCCTTGGTAATTATGCCTCACTAGTAATGTAAATTGTACTTATTTCTAACATGTAATATAGTACCTTGTTAATTAAGAGAATGCCTTTTCTTTTTAGACTCACCAGTGGTCCATCCTTTTCCACTGAAAATTAGACAGTCTCTGACACATTATTAGCAAAGACAGACTGGTGGCAGCAAACTACCCTTCCCCTATACCACTCGCTGTCAGAGATGGCAGATGCCATGTGTTTCACATAGTGATAGTCAGGCTGTCCTGTAATGACCAACTCTGCATGTAGCATTTCCGAACCCAGCAATGATGTAGCATAAAGTGCCTGTTGGCTCAACATCCTCTGCAGGACAGGCAGGAGGTCCCCAGTGCCTCAGTGCTGTCATTGAATTTCAGACCAAGCTCACGAGATCCATGTAATGTTGCATGTTCTCATCATTTGTCTTTGATATATCTGGCAATTGAGACAATATCAGAAGTTCTTTTAGAGAGTCTAAAGCCAAGTTGTGACTTTGGAATGACTTTTTCAACCATAGTGATTAGATGGTTCAGGAGGATGTGTGTCAACAGTTTCTTTGCTATGGACAACAGAGAAATACCTTCATAATTTGCATAATTTGAACAGCATGATTGAACTCCTTTCTCACTGATCGCTACAATTGTTGTTTTACTGAAGGGGCTGGGGTACAGGAACAAAATTGAGAGTATGAGTTACTTTTCATTCTACGTCTGTAGTATGAATGTATAGAGTCTTGATGTGATCAGATGTCTATGAGCTTTGATGTCTTCAGCTAGAATAGCACTGGGGCCAAGGGATTAGCTGCTTATTGCAGCTCTACCATTGATGGTGATTCACCTATAGATTATATCACAGGGAGCAACTAGAGAGCATCAGCTTCTACTGTTATTTCCAGTGTTTATAGATGGCTTGTCATCCTCAAGAATAGAGACTTTGTCCTGTGAGTGAAGGGGATTTTGTCCATTTGACCTTGCTATATAGACAGCCCTGGTGACATCAACATGTGTCATGACTGTCAGCATACTATTGGATCTGTTGTGCTTTCTCTACTAACCTCTGGACCTTTATCATCTTGAATTGTCTTTAGATGCCAGCTTGGATCTATTGACACCCAAGGACAAATCTTCTTTGAGGACTGTAAATGGAAGAACTGACAGGCTGCTTGGAATAAAGATTGCCACTAGGACAGTGGGCATTCAACAACATGGTAGGCTGGATATGACCACACATCAGCTGCGTTGATGGAGTAGAACACTTGGTTTTCGTGTCTGTTATGTCTTCTTGTTCCTATGAGTTCATAATAATCACACTATTAGACTCAAAATGTTAAAGCTTCATCAAGTGGTTTTCTTATGGCTCTCTGTGTGGCTGGAACATTGATGCATTTTTGCTCAGCACTTAACTTCAATGCAAGAATAAATATGACAAATCCCTGAGAACTCCAAAGAAGAATTCATTCCTAACACTTTCCAATTAATGATGTAACAGTACCTCTCTCTGTTTACAGATGAGGCTCATAGAACCACGTATACAATGGAGGTTGGTTCACTCAGTTCCCTGGATGGCTAGTTTAAAATACAGAGTGATGCCACAAACACAGTTCCAACTTCTGTACCAGCTGAGGTCATCATGAGGACCCCCTCACCTGACACATGGTGATCCTTAAGTTGGGCTCTCATAATGAGGGGGCAGCCTATGTCCTCTGGGCACTTTGTAGTTGATGGCTCCTCACACAATTAGCAATTTGCCAATTCCTCCTGCTGCTCTCCAGTCAAAGAGAAAATCATGAAATCTCTTCTCCATAGATTGTGTTCATCATCCGTTGGATGCAGCAATGGATAGCGAACAACAAAATGTTGACAGTGTTACCTGGTTCCACTTTGAAGTATTTGACTGTGCAGAAATGGTGAGTAGTAATGGCATAGGCAGGATCCTAATATGGTGCTTGTGCCTCAGACATTGATCCTAGATGAGGTGGAGATTCATGTTGGTGATGCCTTCTGTGAAGAAGTTTGCACCTCCCCCATCTGAATCCATCTTTGCTTCTCTGCAACATTTCTCCACCTTTCTGTCACCTCACAGACAAAGAGGGAATGGATCTACAACCTCCATAACCATAGTGGCCTTTCTGTAGCTAGGTAACAGAACCTCCCAACCAGGCTGCAGCATCACCAACCTCCAAAAGGAACAAATCACTGAAACCCCTCCAAGAACCCACCAAGGCACTTCCACAAAAGCCGTTTGAGCAAAATGAATAGACAGTAACTCAACCTGGCAGTTGGATGACTGGGTTTAAATACCACTTAGGAAGGCTCCATTATACAGTCGAGCAGATTTGCCAGCAGTGGGTGTTGAGGAAAGGGTGTTAACTGGACACACAGTGTCAATATCAGCAGAACATGTGTCAGATCATAGACCATTATAGTGCAGTACAGGCCCTTCGGGCCTCAGCCTGAGAGGTTGCTCAATGTCAATGTTTCTGAGATGTCGGTGCTAACAACGTTTCAAACATTGAACACTTTGTGGTCTAAACTAGAGGTGGCCTAAAAGTTGCACTCACTGTCCTGTTGATCTCCAATTTCTGTGGTATCAACAACAGGAGCTGAATAAAACTGAATTTTGTGGGCTTCTCATCATTAAATATTCATTCACTCATATTATTCAAGATTAAACAATTTTCTTTGAGTGTTTAAAGTTGCCCTACCCATAGTTGTGTATTAATAGAGGTGAGATGAATTGAAAAATTAACTTTCCTTCAACTCTTTTTACATCCCTTTTTGGAACTAAAGCAAAAACGCAATAAAGTTATTCACAAAATGCTGGCTTATATTTGACGATCATCAGAATGTTTAATTTGGAGTCAAGGAAGTATTTCATTTTATTGTGGTTAGCACTGTTGCCTCAGAGCACCAGGGACCTGGGTTCAATTCCATGCTTGAGTGACTGTGTGGAGTTTACACAATCTCCCTGTGTCTGTGTGGATTTACTCCTGGTGCTCCGGTTTCCTCCCATAGTCCAAAGATGTGCAGGTTAGGTGGATTGGCCATGCTAAATGACCCTTAGTGTCCAGGGATGTGTAGGCTGGGTGGATTAGCCATGGGAGGTGCAAGGTTGCAGGAATAAGGTGGGATGCTCTTTGGAGGGTCGGTGTGGACTTGTTGGGCTGAATGGACTGTTTCTACACTGTCGGGATTTTATGGTTCATGTTGTATGGGCTACTGTCTTCGATGAAGACACTGAGGTGGCAAATATGTAAAATATTGATTTTTTACATTGGTTTAATTTCTTTTAAAGTAAAATTTAAACAAAATAATCTTTTTCTTATTATTCAAACATTCATTGAAATCATGACTTGATCTAATTGATTCAATGCTGTGTAGGGTCATAAAATCATAGAGTCCTACAGCACGGAGACAGGTCCTTTGGCCCAAACTGGTCCATGACGACCAAAATGTCCATCTGCTCTAACCCCATTTCCCTGCACTTGGTCCATATCCTTCTAATCCCTTCCTATCCATGTATTTGTCCAAATGACTTTTAAATGCTAATGTACCCGCCTCAACCACTTCTGCTGGTAGCTCATTCCATATGCTCACTCAACCCTCTGTGTAAAAAGGTTGCCCCTCAGATTCCCTTTTATTCTTTCCCCACTAACCTTAAACTGATGCCCTCTAGTCCTTGACTCCCCAATCCTGGGACAAAGACTGAGTGCGTTTACCCTGTCCATGCCTCTCATGATGTTATACACCTCTGTAAGTTCTCCTCTCAGTCTCCTACGCTCTAAAGAAAAAAAGTCCTGGCTTGTTCAACTTCTCCCTGTAACTCAGACCATTGAGTCCAGGCAACATCCTGGTAAATTTCCTCTGCACTCTTTCCAGTTTAATAACATCCTTCCTAAAACAAGGTGACCAAAACTGAACATAATACTCCAAGTGTGGCTTTACCAACATCCTATACAACTGCAACTTAACTTTCCAACTTCTATATTCAATGCCCTGACTGATGAAGGCCAGTGCGACAAAAGCCTTCTTCGCTGCCCTGACAACCTGTGACTCCACTTTCAGAGAACTATGAACCAGAACTCCAAGATCCCTCTGTTCCACTATACTCCATAAGGTCCTACCATTCACCATGAAACTCCTACCTTGATTTGATTTTCTAAAATACATGTCCTCACACTTATCTATTTTATACTCCATTTGCCATTTCTTGGCCCACTTCTCCAGCTGATCAAAGTCCTGCTGCAATTTCTGATAACCTTCCTCACTGTCCATGATACCGACTATTTTAGTGTCCTCAGCAAACCTACTAATCATGCCTTGTACATTCACACCTAAATCATTGATATAGGTAACAAACAGTAATGGGCCCACCAAACCATGAGGCACTCCACTAGTAACAGGCCTCCTGTACAACAAGCATCCTTCCACTATTACCCTCTGCTTCCTGCCATTAAGCCAACTGCGTATCCAATTTGCCAGCTTACCCTGGATTTCATGGAATCTAACCTTCCAGAGCAGCCTATCATCTGGAGCCTTATCAAAGGCGTTATTAAAATCCATATACACTATGTCTACTGCTGTGCCCTCATCAACCTTCCTGGTCACTTCATCAAAGAACTCTAACAAATTTGTGAAGCATGATGTTCCACACACCAAGTCATGCTAACTGCTCCTAATCAAACCCTGTCTTTCCAGATGCATAGAAATCATGAATCTCAGAATCTTCTCAAGTGATTTACCCACCACAGATGTGAAGCTTACTGGTTTATAGTTCCCAGGCTTTTCTTTACAGCCCTTCTTGAATAGTGACACAACATTTGCTACTCCAGTCACTGGGACCTCACCCATGGCTAATGATGATGCAAAAGTATCAGCAATTGCTCCCCCACTTTCTTCTCCAGCCTCTTGCAGTGTTCTTGGATATATTTGATCAGGACTAGGAGATTTATTCATATCTGTCATTAAAATGTCAGAACAAATAAACATATTTGGGTGATGCAGTAATATAAGACTTCCACCATTTAATTAGCTCATTGCTCATTTGCACCTTAATCCTATTTATACACATTTGCTCTGTATCTTATAAAGCCTTTTATCAATGAGAGGCATCAAATTTTCACTTAACACTGTAACCACAGTGTTTGAGGGAAATAGATCAAGATTTCCAGGTACCTTTGTGAGAAAACACATTGCTCACAATTTGCCAGGACTGTTTTCCCTGGAATGTCAGAGGCAGAGGGGTGACCTTATAGAGGTTTATAAAATCATGAAGAGCATGAATGGGTTAATAGCCTATGTTTTTTTCCCAGGGTAGATGAGTATAAAACTAAAGGCCATTGATTTAGGTGAGGGGGAAAAAGATATAAAGGGACCTAAAAGAGCAGTTTTTTAGTGTAAGGGGTGGTGCGTGTATGGAATGAGCTGCCAGAGAAAGTGATGGAGGCTGGTACAATTGCAACATTTAAAAGGCATCTGGATAGATATATGAATAAGAAGGTTTGGATGGATATGGGCCAAAGGCTGGCAATTAGGACTAGATTAATTTAGGATATCTGGTCAGCATGGACGAGTTGGACCAAAGGATCTGTTTCTGTGTTGTACATTTCTATGACTCTATGGTTATAAAGTAGATAGGGAGAAACTGTGTCATTAATGGAAGAATGAAAACCAGCCAGAATGGATTTGTGGTGATAATCAAAATTAGCAGTAGACACATAAGGAATTATTTTTATGCATGAGTGGTTTGGGTCTGAAATACTATGACTGGGAGTGTGGGAGGCAGGTTCAATTGAAAGATCCAAATGCAAATTAGATCATCATTTGAAAAGGAAAAATATGCCAGACTGTGAGGTAAAGCTGGGGAGTGGTTGCAGGGGAAGGATGTTTACTATAAACTGACTGACTCCCACAGCTACCTAGATTACACCTCCTCCCACCCTGCCCCCTGTAAAAACGCCATCCCGTATTCCCAATTCCTTCGCCTCCGCCGCATCTGCTCCCAGTAGGATCAATTCCAATACGGAACAACTCAGATGGCCTCCTCTTCAAAGACCGCAATTTCCCCTCAGACGTGGTTGATGATGCTCTCCACCGCATCTCCTCCACTTCCCGCTCCTCTGCCCTTGAGTCCTACCCCTCCAATCACCACCAGGACAGAACCCCACTGGTCCTCATCTACCACCCCATCAACCTCCAGATACATCGTATCATCCTTCGTCATTTCCACCACTTCCAAAAAGACCCCACCACCAAGGATATATTTCCCTCCCCTCTCCTATCAGCGTTCCGGAAAGACCAATCCCTCCGTGACGCCCTCGTCAGGTCCACACACCCCACCAACCCAACCTCCACTCCCGGCACCTTCCCCTGCAACTGCAAGAAATGCAAAACTTGCGTCCACACCTCCTCCCTCACTTCCCTCCAAGGCCCCAAGGGATCCTTCCATATCCATCAGAAATTCTCCTGCACCTCCACACACATCATTTACTGCATCCGCTGCGCCCGATGAGGCCTCCTATATATTGGGGAGACAGGCCGCCTACTTGCGGAACGTTTTGGAGAACACCTCTGGGACACCCGCACCAACCAACCCAACCGCCCCGTGGCTGAACACTTTAACTCCCTATCATATTCCCAATACCCCTCCCCCAAGTCCCTCCTCCCTACCTTTTATCTTAGCCTGCTTGGCACACCCTCCTCATTCCAGAAGAAGGGCTTATGCCCGAAACGTCGATTCTCCTGCTCCTTTGATGCTGCCTGATCTGCTGCGCTTTTCCAGCAACACATTTTTAAGCTCTGATCTCGAGCATCTGCAGTCCTCACTTTCTCCTACCTTTTAAATGTTGTAAATGTGCCAGCCTCCATCACTTCCTGTGGCAGCTCATTCCATACACGCACCAACCTCCTTAGATCCCTTTTAAAGTTTTCCGCTCTCAGCACAAACTAATGCACTCTAGTTCTGGAATCACTCACCCCAAAAAAAGAACTTGTCCATTTACCCTATCCATGTCCTTCATGATTTTATAACCCTCTATAAATTCACTCCTCAGCCTCCGACACTCCAGGGAAAACAATCCCAACCTATTCAGCATCTCCCTGCAGGTCAAATCCTCAAACCCTGGCAACATCATTGTAAATCTTCTCTGAACTCTTCTTTTTGTCTCAGTGTAACTCCAATGAAGTTTGCTCCACCAAAGGTGATATATTATTCCTGAGGTTTGGTGCCCAAATCCGTACAATGAATTGCAGGCAAGGTCTGCCCAAAATTGTGTGTAAGGGAAGAATCACATCTTCCAACTTCCTTGAGGCATAGGCTAATGTTACTATAACCTTTTGATTCAAGGAATTAATGGAGTCTGCCACAAAATGTAACATTTCTTAAAATGATGCAGTTCTGATTGGAGCAAAGAGAAACAGATATGTTCCTCCTGGCTCCAGAATGAAATAATACACCACTAGTGGCCAATACGTATGTCCTACCCTTTCTTGGCTGGGCCTGCATTTATGTACAGTTAAGAGTCAAAAACATTGCTGTGGGTCTGGAGTCACTGGTAGGCTGGATCAGGTAAGGATGGCAGTGTCCTCCCTAAATAACATTCATGAATTAGATGGGTTTTTCTGACAATTGGCATTTGATTCATGGTCATTGGTAGAGTCTTAATTCCAGACTTTTATTGAATTCAAACTTCAGTGTCTACCATGGTGAGACTCTAATCTGGCCCCCAGAACATTACCTGGGTCTCTGGATTAACAGTCCAGCGATAACACCACTAGGTCATTGCCTCCCTCGTCTTTGACTGACTAGGAAGAGGGACAACTGGATTAACTATTCATTCATGTTAAATCGACTTCTTCTTACCAATGAGAAAGAATGGAACTCATACTATTATGGTTTACTTTTGATAAGCATCATAATGTTTGAACAGGGCACGTAACCTTCTGATTTTCTATCATCTTCGAGCCATTCCAAACTAGTTACTCAACAAAATCTCTCCAAATAAATTTCCTAAACAACTTATTAAGGCTTCAGAAGAAAGAGTCATGAATTTTAAGTGGAATCACAATGAATAAATGGCCCTGTAATTACAATCTGGGCATTACCGACACTTTGAAAGCATACACTCATCCTCAATGGGACGTCAAGAGGTTACAGTATTATTTTAAATTAATTTTTCATTTTTGTGAAAATGGATTAATGTTAATCTCTCGAGCCCCTCTGATGTTGGAAGAGGCTGTAATACCTAGATTTAAAACTGCTTTCAAGCTATTGAAGTGATAAAGAGCGACTATCTGCAGCAGTGACAAAGCTTTGAATAAGTGCCAGTCACAGACTTCTAATATAGGTTACATAACTAATTAAGATTTTGAACTGTTGAACCATACTAAGTGGACATGGAATTAAATTAAATTAAATTAAATTTCTAACACAATTAGTTCAATTTCCTTTCATGCAATGCTACAGTATACGGACACAGCTTGCTGGTCATTGCTCCCTGTGCATATTTCTGGGCCACAGATGAATAAATGGTAAAGGTCCATGGACTTTATGGCATTTGAACCTAAGCTTAGGAGCAATTGCTTGCAACCTGAGGTAGTTGCCAAAGAGGGGATGTAAACTAGTCACAGGGGAGTTTGTGGCATGGAATGGAAACATTGGCTTTTATTAAGAGCAATGAGGAAATTTGGTTATCAGAGACTCAGTGTTGGATATGCAATTTAACAAATGTCAACTGTAACAGCTTTTATTTAGGAAATGATCTAAAAGACCCAAAGTGCCAGAGAGGAACTTTATCAAACAACAAATTGACACTGATCCACCTGAGGAGATATTCAGAACAGTGATCAAAGTCTTGCTGAAAGACATAGAATTTTAGGAGTATGTTAACGGAGGAGAGAGAGCGAGAGATAGAGAAGTTAATGAAGGAACACTTGCATTAGGGTCAAGGCAGCTTAAGATACAGCAGTCAACAATGGTACAGTTAAAGTTAGAGATGTTTAAGAAGCCAGAGTTAGAGAACTGTAGCGATCTCTAGGGTCCTCAGGGGATAGATGAGGGGGCATGAGGGATGCTGTGTGGTTGGAAAAAATTACAATAACCCAGAAAGGTAAGCCAGAAAGGGAATTGAAAAGAAGCATGAGTATTTTAAAATTGAGCTGTTGCCTATCATGAGCCTATTAATCCAGTGAACACAGGGATGATCAGCAAATTGTGTACAAGAATATGAAATCACAGTAAGTTTGAAATAAGCTAAAGTTTACAGAAGATAGAAAAAGGGAGACCATCAAAGGAAGAGCCGTGCAAAATTAATTTGAAGTTGACTAAATTTCATTTACATTTAAAAATTAGCATGACGATATCATGAAGAGATATCATAGAATCCCTCCAGTATGGAAACAGGCCATTTGGAGCAAAACGTCCACACCGACCCTGTGAAGAGTAACCAACCCAGACCTATTCCCCTACCCTATTACTCTACATTTCCCCTGACTAATGCACCTAACCCACACTATGGGCAATTTAGCATAGTCAATTCATGGACTGCGGGAGGAAACCAGAGCACCTGGAGGAAACCCACACAGACACAGGGAGAATGTGCAATGATACCCAAGGCTGGAATTAAACCCGGGCCCCACGTGCTGTGAGGCAAGCAGTGCTAACCACTGAGCCACTATGCAATCCATACCATGTAAATAAGCAAGAGAATATGTCAAAATAACTTCAGAAGTTCACAAACAGTTTAAATTTGTGATTATTGTAATGTAGAAAAGTACATGCAAGATCACACTAGAAGCAGTGAGAAATAAGGCCAGATAATTAATTTGAGATAGTTGTTGAGGTATAACTGTTAACTGAGAGAACACAAAATCACCTTGGTCTTCTTGAAATTGTGGTATTGGATTCTTAAGACCAAAAGGTTCCTAGTCTGAGCATAAATATTGAATGCTACACTGCTGAAAGCATTATTTTTCATCTATCATGTGAACACATTGAGTACCAATAATACACATGTGCAAAGAGAAAAAAAATGTAGCTCTGTTACTTCAAGTTCTCTGTTGTAGACAATACTTTATTGAGAAAAGCACTCCATTTATAAAAAAATAGTTTGACATTTCTTAACAGTTCTTGAAAGGTCGACATGTGTTGATACTTTCAGGCACTCTGGACAGTTCCTGAAGGTCTAGAAAAAATGACAGTTCCAAGAGGTTTATGTATGTTTTATACACAGCGGTTTTTTTCCCCCACAGATAACAATACCAAGGGCATTCTGACCAGTACACCAAAAAGATCGCTGATCCCTAACCTCAAAAGATATCTGACACAGTGCTACAAATGATCCCTGGCTCTTATCCTCACGTTGACCTGGGAACATATTTGTACAGATACCTCAGTTCTCCACTGGGGGTCTCTAGCTATATTGATAAATTTGCTGATAATAGGATTTTTCTCACCAGGTCTAATCTTCATACTCCAGATTCTAGACAAAAGGACTACAAAATCTTATTTGAATGGAGGCCATTGGTCATTTATATGAATGCACAGACTGTCTGACACCTCCTGTTTGCTGCTAAATTACAGCAGAGGTAGATGGGGGTGTGAATACATGGTAAACATGGCACACTGCAATGGGTATTTAAATGTTACAGACCCCACACTGCTGGTTCCCTCCCCTTGCTTTAACTCCTGCCCACAGTTCCGCAGCCTATTGAAAATCTGACTACGGTGTTTGACATTGAAACAAGTTTGGTTTATAGCTAACAGTAATAATAAAATACCTTAGCTGGTCATTTACTTTGGTTGCTATTTAGTTTATGATGCTGTGCATATATTTAGTCATCTTGTGTTCATAAAAATGATATCAGTTCAAAAGTAATCCATTGGATGTGAAAGCCTTGGGTGCTTCGATGATATGATCAGCCATAATCGAAATGAGAGTTTTTTATCCTTCCCTCCTGCAGTCATCATCTTGTATAACAGACGAATCTCAGCCTCATCTCCTATCTACAGTCATAAATCACACTGAGTGATAGCAATTATACCTAGAAGCATGGAATCAGCCTTTACATGTATAGCAATGAAATATAGCGACTTCACACTGCATCATCCACTGACTTCTCATCAAGTTGGGAAGGTCAGAATGAATTGGACATAGAAAAAACAACACAGTGTATGTAAATCAGTTCAGAAATCTAAAATCTCTCTATTACTCAAATATAGAATCATTCAATGGAGAATCTGACCCATGGCATTTGTGCTAGCGATCTAATTAGTTCCATTCTTCAGCTCATTCCCTGTAGCCCTGCAAATATTTCCCTTTTTCAAATGTGTGTCCAATTTCCTTTTAAAATTACTATTTTGTTTCCTTCTACTACCTTTTCAGGCAGCCCACTGGACGACAGATTCTCATCTCCCCTGGCTGTTTAGCAATTAACTTAAAGCTATGTCCTATTCTTACTGACCTTTCTGCCATGGAAAGACTTTCTTCCTATCTACTCTATCAAAATCCTTCAGAATTTCAAATGCTTCTATTAAATCCATCCTGAATGTTCTCTGCTTCAATGGGAACAGTTCCAAGTTTTTTTCGTCTCTCTGCACATGAAATGCTCTGTCCCCGGCACCATTCTGGCAAATCTCCTCCGCCCTCTCTCCAAGGATGTGAGACCTTTTCTGAAGTGCTGTGCCCTGTATTTGACAATGCTGTAGCTGAGCTACAGACAAGAATTTGCAAAAGATTTTGCACTATAGGTTTCAATTTTTAAAGATTAGAACCTGCTTAAAGTTTGTGTATGTGTGGGTCTTTTGGTATCAACACTGTTTTAAAATTGTACCATTTTATTTCAATTGCCTCTTCTCAATTTGCATTCCAGGATACATCATATTATGCTCCTCTTCAAGAAGTGCTATCTATGTTTTCTCTCATCTCTCCATGATCCTGAAATCTGCAACTTCTCGTGGTTTACCACAGTTCTGACGTTTTCCCACTGTTCTTCATCTGTTTTGTGCATTCACCCAACTCCATTAAATGTAATGACATTAAACTAAATTAATCAAATTAAATAATTTTCTTCTTCTTAGCTTGAGTTGATTTTCCCTTGTTTTGGATATTGCAACAACTGCAAGATGTTGTCAATAATCTGTTATCAGAATTCCATTTAACAATTTTGTTAAGAATCTGCAACACATGATTAATGTTTCCCCTGAGCCTTCTCATCAAAATAAATAATCCAAGCTTAATCAATCTTTCTTCCAAAATCTGATACTTTACACAAGAGAGTAATTTGCTTTTCTTTATCTGCACAGGTTGTTCTGCTATAAAGCATGCTTTGCCAGCATGAATTGGCTACAGCACGATTGCAGATGTAGTTTGGATAATGCGAACTTTCTACTGAATGGTCTAATAATTTTCTTTTAGCAATCTTCAGGAATGTGATTTTCAATAGCAGTCTTCCATAGCATGATTTCCTATAGCATGCAGTCTCAGAGAAACACAACTGTTGTGTTATAGCAGAATGACCTGTATTGCTGTCAATTAGATATCCTAGTGGGACATTCAGCACTGCACACAACTTTTAGGCTTTGCTTTTGTCAGTGCGTACACAGACTAATTTAAGATTCAGTTTAAGTCCCCGTACCTGACCAAATGTTAGAATTGAGTTGGATAATTTATTGGGCGAAAGTGAGGACTGCAGAAGATGGAGATTAGAGTCGAGAGTGTGGTGCTGGAAAAGCACAGCAGGACAGCCAGCATCTGAGGAGCAGCAAAATCAACGTTTTGAGCAAGAGCCCTTCATCATTCCTAAAATGACCTGCTTTGCTTTTCTAGCACCTCACTCTGGATAATTTACTGGCCCATTCCTGCTCCTATTTTAATTTGTGCCTTGTGAGAATGATTCCTTAATTTGAATTTTTGGGTTTTTTTCCAAATTCATAGAGATTTGATGCGATTTGAAATACCTATGTGTCGATGTGACTCCAGAATGGTATGCTGTGGTGCTGGTTCCATGGTCCATGTGATTAGAGGGCCTTCTTCCCAGCAAGACTAACCAACCAGAAGTCGTGGTCCACGTTGATACCAGAAGAGAGATGAGATACTGAAAGCAGATTGTTAAGAGTTAAGAAAAAAATTAGAAAAAAGAGGACCTCAAAAGCTATAATCTCAGGCCTACTCCCAGTTCCAGTCTGAGTGAGAAAGGGAAGTGGACTGATGACCCAGATCCCAAACCAATATTCTAGGGGCATGGCCTTGAATCCCACTATGACAGATGTTGACATTTCAATCCAACAAATTTGGAATATTGAGCTGATCTAATGGTGACCATATCACCACTGCTCATTGACAGGTAAAACTCATCTGGTTCATTAATATCCTTTAGAGAAGGAAAATCTTCTGTTGGCTGAAGTATATGTGACTCCAGACCCATTGCAATGTGGTTAATTCTTAACTGCCTTCTGGGTAATCAAGGATGGGCAATAAAAGCTGGCCCAGCCAGGAATGCCCACATCCCATGAACAATAAAAAGGAATAAGAAGATTGAACGTAAATCTGGAAAACTGTGCAGAAAGAATGGAATCCTATATCTGATAGATTGGGACCAGTTCTGGGGCCTGCGCAACCTGTACAAGGCAGATGGGTTGCATCATAGCAGGACTAAGACTCATACCCTTTTAGGGAGAGTCACTAATGCTTTTGGGAAAGGTTTAAACCAGATTGACAATGGGATGGTAACCTGATGGGAAGCTCAGATCGGAGTGGCTTCAAGTTGGTAAAATGAAGTGGAAAATTGATTAACAAAACTAGAAGGCATACAAAAGGAAAACATGCAGCAAATAGGATCAGAAAGTGGGATAATATGTAAATGACAAGTTAAGAGCATTCTCGCTGAATACATGCTGCACCCACAGTCAGGGGGAAGACTTCAAGGCACACATAGAGGGGAGTCTAGTGGTATAATCGTTGAACTGTTAATACAGAGACCCAGGTAATATCCTGGAGTTCTGAGTTTGAATTCTGCCACGGCAGATGGTAGAATTTGAATGCAATAAAAATCTGGAATTAGACAATCTACTGATCATAAATCCACTGTCAATTGTCAGGGAAAACCCATCTGGAAGGAAACTGCCATCCTTACCTGGTCTGTTCTACCTGTGACTCCAGACTACAGCAATGTGGTTGATTCTTAACTACCAGGCAGTTTGCTATGAACAATGATCAGTTTGAGGTTTGGTGGTTGTTTAAAGGTGAGAAGTGGAGGTGTGGGGAAGGTCTTGGCGAGGTGCTCATCCTCATTGATAATATTTGCATGCTGCGAAGGACATGGTGTCTAAAGGAACTGAGCTGCCTTTGTTGATCAGTCAGGATGCAGGGCAGTAAGATTGAAGATGAATGGTGAGCTGCTTGATGTTAGGCTCCTCTTCCCTTACGTGGGGACAATCCTGAATCAGACCACACTGAGCAGCGGACTGATTGTGTCCAAACTCCCGAACTGGTGCCAGAGGCTGTCTTTGACTTATTGTGCCAGAAATCCCTGTCCAAAAGCTATCCCTCTTTATTTGACTAATCACTGAAGAAAACCGTGACAAGCTCCTTGGCTTAGTGTTTGCACTAAACAACAAGGCAGTACAGCAGAACTAGGAGCCTGGTCTGTCTGGCTGATGGGCAAAGCAAATGAAAAGGCAAGACAAGGCTTCAGGGAGCATTGGGCTCACAGTGCATGAGTGCGATGAGAGCAAGTGAACAGGTTGAAGATGCAGTCTAGTCCAGTCCCTGAGTTAGGTGCAAGTGCTTGAGTCCAAAGCACCCTGCTGCAGCATTACAATGACAGTTGTTGTTACACCCTGATGTGCAGCATCGAAGTTCAAAAGTGTTATGTAAGTTGATTGGAGATCTGTCGAGAGTTTGAAAAGGTCAGATGCCAACGTCAGTGGATGTAGGTGGCATTTGGTTGGTGCGCGTGGAGTGTGACTTGAGATGCTGATGCCAGTGTCTGACATGGAGGCATTTTGAAGCAAGCAAAGAGCCAGGTACATCTATGTTAAAAATGGCAGAGTCTAGTTTGTGTGTAGTGGGTGGTAGGATGGGAAGTTGAATATTAATGAGGTGAGAAAAGCAGTTAATAAAGTTGTTAATAAGCAATAATATCCTTAATAAGCACGTCTCAATCTCACTTCAATGTCCAGAACTTGCTTAAAAGATGCAGCGATTTGCTCATAATACTAAGTTGGCCCGGTCTGATGTCTCACATGTCTTTGTAACACCATCATGGGCTCATAAGTTTCCACCTAATACCACCATTCCTTCACTGATCTTGCTGGGTAATAATCCTGGAACTTCCTTCATATGCTGATGGTGTGCTTACGTTGCAAGGGTTGTGACAGGACAAGAAGCTGGCTACTGCAACCCTTTCACAGGTAATTAGGAATAAGCAACAATCTCTGGCCAAGCGAGTAACAAACACATATCACAAATGAACTAAAAATATACACTTTAATGGCAATATTAATGTCCATCCCTGTAAACAGGTCACTGGGGAGATCAGGAGTCTGCTCTCTGGCTGGCCAAGTTAAAGTTCATTTTTTTTATTATCCACTCCAGCGATTTTGTGTTATATCTTTCTGCCTGTGCATTTCAAGATCTATGATGTGGAGGTGACATGTTGGACTGGGGTGGACAAAGTTAAAAATCACACAATTCCGAAAGCTTGTACTTCCAAATAAACCTGTGAGACTATAACCTGGTGTTGTGTGATTTTTAACTTTGCAAGATCTAGTTACCTTCCTTTATAGTGCATTGCTCTATTAAGTTAGGAATCTCCTGGCACTCATTCCCACTTAGATTAGATTAGATTCCTTACAGTGTGGAAACAGGCCCTTTGGCCCAACCAGTCCACACCGACCCTCTGAAGAGTAACCCACCCAGAACCATTTCCCTCCTAACACTAGTGGGCAATTTAGCATGACCAATTCATCTGATCTGCACATCTTTGGATTGTGGGAGGAAATCAGAGCACCCGAAGGAAACCCATGAAGACACGGGGAGAATGTGCAAACTCCACACAGATAGTCACCCGAGGTTGGAATCAAACCTGGAACCTTGGTGCTGTGAGGCAGCAGTGCTAACCACTGAGCCACCGTCTACTTATGTGTGTAGTTGCATTTCTGACCAAATTTCAAAGACACATTAGGATCAAATTTGGAACATTTTCAGCCTCATTTCATGAACTATATACCAATAATGCCAGAAAACTCGACTGTGTCCTTTAGCTTTAGTGAACTAATATTGTGCATGGTGTGCTTTGGATTCAGTGCTGTTTTGCTTCCCCAGACTTGCTGTATTTTCCCACTGCAGATTGTTTTTTCTACTAATCAGTTCACTTTTCATTCAACCCATCACCTCAGTTTTGCATTGTCAGCACAGTTGAACAGCTTTTTTCCCCTTATTTTCTAATTTTAAAATGATTAATTACACAAACAGCAATGAACTGAGCCTCATTCTCTGTGGACATCTACTAATGAAGCTTTCATTCATTCCTATCACCTCTAGGCTTAATTATTCCCATGCTCTCCTGGTTAGTCTCTCACAGTCTACCTTCCATAAACTTGGAACGATCCAAAATTCATGCTGTCCCTGCCCTAGCTCACACCAAGTTCTATTTAGTCTTACCCCTGTGACAGTTTCGCTATGCATTATTTCAACATTCTCATCCACTTTGCCCTGTCCTCAGCTCACAGCTCTCCAAGATGTCTGCACTCTTTTAATTTTGGTCTCTCAAGCACCTTTTTTTAAAAAAATTCACCTTCAGAGAAAGATAGAACCATCGAAAATAGGAACAGTCACAGGCCATTCAACCTGATCATGTCTGATCACCCTACTCATTGCCCTGTTCCTGCTTCCTCCTCATACCCTCTGATTCTTTTAGCCCTATCATTCATGTCTATGTCTTCAGCTGCAAAGTTTCTGAGCTCAGGAATTGCCCGACTATACACGTCCCTTCTCCATCTCTCTTTTCTCATTTATGACACTCTCTAAAACCTACCTATTGACAAACTATTGCTCAGCTGCTGAAAGGCTCTTTATGTGATTCAAACAAAATCAAATCTTGTTTGACCATGACCTTGTGAAGTACAACTGTTCATAGTTTCTGTTGTTGACTCTTTAACATCCGCAAACCTTTTACAACAACAGCAGATATTTTCAAAAATTACATTAGATTTTTTTAAGCAATTTCACATATCGCATAATTGATACAGGGCTCAATGGATCTGTACAGACTGCATACTGATTGGATTTTTGTAGACGTGACGCAAGTTGGCCCAGAGTGTATAAGGCATCACTGGAGTGAGTGGGGGATGAGTGTAACAAGGGGCCTTGGAAGGTTGGGAGGTGAGCATGCATTATGTTATGGATAAGCCCAAACCCCTCAAACTATTCATAAGATAGTCTAAACCTTAGCGTTTTCTTATTTTAAATGCAAATGTAAGGTGTAACATTCCAGATGCAATTTGATTGGTCAAACTACTAGATTTAAAGCAAAAGGCACTTTATTCAGCCACTATAGTTAAAATACAACAAAAGAAAAAAAGGAATTGAAATAACTTAACTCTATTGGAAAACTTAACAGTGACTATTACTAATTAACTGCTCCAATTTAGCAGCATCCCATAACCACATCCTTGGCAAAAGGCAAATTCAGAAAATGCATTATCTCTTACACAGTTCTCCAATCCAGGAGGAAAGAATATCAAAAGTCGATTCTGAGAGAGAGAGAAAGAGAGAGAACTCTCACTTTCAGTAGAGAGATGTGGCAACTTTTCCCAACCCCGGCAGCTTCTGCTGAAAGCAAAACTAAAAGAACCTGGTTCTGGGGAGTTTGACCACACCCATTCAGGCTGCTTTTAATGTTCCGACATTAAAATCCCCCAAGGCCTCACAAGCTGTTTCTTCTCGTAGTTCTGGAAGACAAATCATCACCTCTGCCTTAAAACTTCTCTTCAACAAAAAAACAAACAAAATAACCTCTGAAAGCCACAGCATCATCACAATTGGCACAGATCAACCATGGCAGTATGGGTAGGTAGGACCTTTTGTAGTTATTTTGCTGCTTCCAGACTGTGATTCAAAATGGCTCTGCAGAATCTTGAAATCTGAGTCCCTGAGAAGCCAGCCCAATTCCATGAATTTACATAATCTTACCTCCCATGATTGAGATGGCTAGGTCAAGGGTGGAGGGTATGGACTTGCTACTTGCAACTTGCTCTTACACCAATACAAACCAGGCACATTGGGGATGGGTGCAGGAATCTTGCCTGGCCCTCCACTTCCAAAGCTCTGCAGTGACTCCACAATTCCAAAATAATTCTGAGCCATTGTTTAAGGTCTATGATGGATTCCTGAAAATGAAAGTTTGAGATATAAAAGTTAAGAAATGAATGAAAATGCTTTATCAAAGCCCTGTTGTCTGAAATACATTTTTTTAGAAATGCGTCCTAATCAAAGTTATTTTATCAGTGGAGGGAAATTGTTCAATGTTTTATCCACCTCTTGGGCAATGCAGAATACATATTGAAGCATTGAAGGCAGTTAGATCTCTGTTGATGTGTCAACGTTTCTAATTGCCTTCTTATTAGCTGAGGGCAACTACACTCCAAGGACTGCAGTAATTCAAGATGGCAGCTTACCACCAACCTCTCTGGGGCAATTAGGGATGGATAATAAATGCTGGCTAAATAGACAATAAAGCCCATCAGATCTGAGTTGTATGTTATCAGAAGTCATTTTTTGACATCGTGGAGAGGGGAATCAATCTTGTCATCAGCTATCATGGAAGTTTAGTTGCAAACTTAGATGCATTGTTTGCACACAGCCTGACTGAGGTAGATGCTTAGGGGGGGAATCACATTTACAGACTAATTTCAATGAGCAATTAAATGACCTAAGCCCTTGCCATGTTGAATGACTTGATGATACCTTTAATATTAAAAGTGTTTAAACATACATGAGAACAAGAATAATCAAAGGTTCAGAGCTGACCTTTTTAGTTAATTAAGCTAACATTTACAAAGAACAGGTTGGAGGTTTCTGGAAAGATTCAGGAAGCCAGAATTTCATCCCTTCATATATGAGGGATAATTTTACAAATCTGCATTTCTGAGGCAGATCATTAGATACTAGGAATAACAAAATAGGAATTAAAAAGTATAATATTTAAGTTCTCTCAAACTGGTAAGGTAACAGAGGTTACATTCTGCATCCAGATCAGACTTTGAAAAACTACTTCTTTGATATTTCCTTTCCTTAGATAAAGAAATTAAAAATATCAATAGTCTTGAACGAATGAGGTTTGCTTATATTATTCCCTTTTCTCTACAGAGAAATACGACACATAAGAAGTTATTTTGCAAGTATAGCAAGTGATTAAGAAGACAATGGGGTAAATGTTTTAGCCTGTGGGTATTGATTAAAATTGAAAGGATCAATGTAATAATGTTGTACAATTATCAGTTAATTAACAGAATAATTAACAGAATTTTAGCCTGCCCAGAAAGGTTTGAACTCTGGAATTAGATAATAAAGTGGAAGTTACTGTTCACTTATCAGACGGGCGGGTGGGTCTCAGGGAGCTTAATTGGGTGGAAGGCAAGAATTCACTTTTCAGACAGTGGGTTAGAATTTTGTATTTAAGCTCTCAAAATCATTCGGGCAGGTCAGTTTTCCCATTGATCATTATCCAGAACCAACTTTGACACTAATGTCATAACTATTCATGCATACTCCAGTCTGCTGGAGTTATATTCACAGATGCAATCTTGTTGACCAAAAATGGGAAACTCAAACCCAACTGAATGTTAACAGGCATGTACCTGATGGAGTAAACTGCTTCCTCCAAGCCCCAGTGAGTACAAACTTCTTCACGAAATTGGTTCCTTCACAAACTAGTTATTTCTTTGCAGAAATGCTTGTTAGGAATGAAACCTGATAGGACCAGCCATCTCAGAGAATCATTGAATCTCTGCAGTGTGGAAACAGGCCATTCAGCCCATTGAGTACACAATGATCCTCTGAAGGATTTCCCGCCAAGACCCAACCCCATCTCCCCCACCCCTACCCTATCCCTGTAACCCTTTATTTCCAATGGCTAAAGTACCTAATCTGCACATTCCTGGGCAATCATGGAAAATATCAGTCAGATGCAGTCTATCTTTTTTCAATTATGTTAAGAAGGTGTAGAAGTACCTTGAAGGAAGTTAAAAGCTAGCAGAACTACCTGACAGCACCAAGTGTTCTGAACAAGATACAGTGTAAACTGTTGGTCCAGCAGGTAGAATAGCTGGTTGCCTGGAGACAAAAACAAATTTGAATTAGGCCAATCAATTTAAATTATACCCCAACAAAAAAAACAAACTCCAATCAAGTTTGAATTTAGTGTATTGACAATATTAAAAACCAATGACACAATCCGATGCTTTGGGGGTATAAGACTGGGGAAAATTTGAGCAGTTGAGGGAGAACTGCCAAGCAAACAAAATCTGCATACTGTCCAGAAAATTAGCACTCTTAAAGATACAGTTATCAATCAGTGACCTGTGAAACAGAAATCGCTAAAAGAAGCAAATCTACAGAGTAAGATACAAAGAGAAGCTGGTTGGTTTTGAAATTTGAATTTTTGGTAAATCTTAATCGGGGGTTTTACTGGACTTGTATTATGGAAGGCAAAATAAAAGATATATTAGAAGAAGGAGTTGTAAATAGTTGTTAGTTAATTATTCTCTGTTATACTTTAAGAAATAAGTTATTACTTTTTATTTTAACAAGTTCTTGGCATCTCCAACTTTCACAGATTAATGCACGGGATAAATCTTTTTTGTGTTGCTGGTTTAAAATTAACGGCAGGAGTTTATTCCGTGTCGTAACAGTTACGTGCTGACAGTGTAAGGGGTGAAATCTCCATGTTGAACAACTCATGAGAAGTTTCAGTTACATATAATCTGTCTTCTTGTCACTAAATGTCAGGACTGAAGGCTGACCAGGTCCATTAACCTGCTTAGGTGTGGGAGCTACTTTGGCTGACGCGATAAAGTTGGGACAGATAGTGACTTTCTAGGACAGCCACAATCCTGATGAAGGGCTTATGCCTAAAACATCAACTCTACTACTCCTCGGATGCTGCCTGGCCTGCTGTACTTTTTTAGCCCCAGACCTTTCAACTCTGATCTTCAGCATCTACAGTCCTCATTTTCTCCTGGCAGGGGTGATAACACAACTATTACTGAAAGTTATTTAAGTAAAAATTAATAAATCTATTAGCTAAAATACAAATGCAAAGATTTCAAGAAAATGTTCTGTATGAAGGTGAAAATGAGTTCAATTTTTTTTGTTGTTGCTTGAAAATTCTCTTTCTGAAGAGAAACGATTGAAAATTTAAAGTCAAACTCAGCAGCTGCAGTGGCTTCTGTAGCCATATGGATGGAAGTTACTCCCACAGGCAGAACTGATCCTAAGAGTGTGTGGAAAATCTTCAGTTTCTCTTTTATGTCATTACATTTAGTGACTCTTGGTAGCCTGAAGTTACTGATCAAATATGAACCAAAGGATTTATTCAAAGTGATGTGAGACATTCATTATTTTTTAACTTACTTAAGAAACTGAAAGCAATCGTGCAGAATCTGGACACACTGTTCTGATCTCCCTGTTGTTTGGTTGATTCTCCTCAAATCTCTGCACAAAATGTTTGTTCACAACCAGGCTATAGGTTCAAAACTTAAAAATGGCTTTCATTTGAAACAGTCAAATCAATGTTCCATATTAACCAATAGATTAGCACAGGTCTTGAGCAAGACTGGAATTTAGATAATGTGGCCAAAAGAATTGTATCAGATATTACATCTTTATGCATCTTTTAGTTTCATTTTGGTTTAACTGGAGTGGAACTCTCCCCGTGTAGTTTGAATATAATGATTGCAAACCTGTACCCAGTCTCCAGTGACTGATTATTACACTTTAAGCCAACAATACATTTTATCATCTTTGCTAATTTCTCATCTGCCATCCACTCTTTCTCTCTTTACTTTCTGTTTTAGTTATATTTCCATTGCAACTCATTTTACATTTGCTTTCCATCTCTTATTTTGACATCTTGATTTGTCATGTTTCCTCAATTACAAGATTTTTTAAAAGACTTTAAGACTGAATGCCTCTCAGGTTTCCTCATTCTTCAGCATGTCAACACCGAATGGTAGCTCTTCTTCTTATTTTTTGGTACTTTCTTGATTTTTCCCACAAGGAAACAGTGAACTTTATGCTGGACCAAATATGAATATGCCTTACCTTAAAATGGTGGAAAAGGCGGATGATCCTAACCAGTTAGGATCAGAAGGTGAGACCTCAAGGTGAGTGACTCAAGCAACAGTACAATCATGATGTTAAGTAAGGCAATGTGGTCAGTTATCTGTGAAGAGTCTGGGACATCACATGGTTTAACTGCTATAGTTATCCATGGAAAGTCATAGTCAGAGATACAGAAGATATTGGGCCCCCTGCACCCAATTCTGTTGTAAACAGTAACAGAGAAGGAGAAGCCCTGACCCAACAAAGTAATCAGCAAACTTATAATAATTTTGACAAAGGCTCAGAGCAGAGGTTAGCACTTAAGCCTGTTACTGTCTACAGAGAGCAGACAGTGATACAGATGAATACAGGGATAGATAGATGGATAAGTAGATAGATACGCATTCATTAACAGAAGAGGTGCTTGGGAAATGGAACAGGAAGTATATACATAGTTTATGTCAGCAATTCTTGAGAAGATTTGCAGCTCAGGTTGATGGTATGCATGTAAGTTAGCTCACTGAGCTGGAAAATTTGTTTTCAGACGTTTCATCACCATGGCTAGATAACATCATCAGGGAGAGTCTCTAGCCATGGTGACGAAATGTCTGAAAATAAATCTTCCAGCTCAGCGGGCTAACTGACATACTTATACTTAATGTCAAGCAGCAGTACTCATGATTAAGAACAGAAGAAAGCCTATTAATCTGGTTGTCATTCAGGTTTATGCCTCAGTGCAAGATAACAGTGAGGAAGAATTAGAAGCATTTTATAGCGATATTCTGAAGTGTTATAAACAAGTCAAGTCAACTAATATCAAAATTATAATCATAGAATCATATAATGAAAAACTATAATACTGAAGTCATTGAAGAAACATCAAGAATATATGTTAGTTAATTTGTCTTGGACTGAAAAATAAAGAGGTCAATGACTAATACAGTTTTGCTAGGAGAATGATCTGATGGTCACAAACACCTTCTTTAACCAAGCAGAAAGAAAGCTCTTGGAGAAATCCAAGCAATGTGTGTAGAAATCAAATAGATTGTGTGATGCTGAAGCAAAGTTTTAGAAACAGTGTAATTTGTTACAAGGACCATATATTAGATGGCTGAGTCGACACTCACCATTGATTTTCTTGCAGGCAAATCTCCAAGCCTGGAACAAACCCCTAAAATTATTCTTCATGTGTTGATAGAACCTTAATACATATGATGATTGAGGAAATAAACATTACAGTATTGAATTTGTAGTTATTTTTCTTTGTGATTTGAGCACTTATCTGCACAATGCAATCAGTCTTCATTCATTGACTGTGCCTCGTTTCCTCCTTACTTGCATTGATTTTAGAACTTGACTCAAGGTAAAAGCCTGATTTAGTGTTTTGCAACTTATGGTATTAATGACTACACACACGAAAACAGCAGAGGTAAATGCTGGTGAGCAATCAGTGAGATGGTACATAAGTTACAGATCTAATTGAAAATTAAATTATTTTCATCAAAAGTATGAGTATTTTGATTGTTTTTAGTATTTGATCTCTGACGCTATTGGAAATGCTGATTCTTTGTAATTCCTGTGACAGAGGGGAATGAGTAGGTAACCATAATCAAGAGAAGTTATTTTTAAACAAAAGTTTGAAAAATCAGCTAAACCTCAATAAATGGCACATGATTTCCAATGAACACACATACTTAACTTCTAATTTGACATAATCCTTTAAAAAAGTATATCTCCTGACTTTGTTACCATTTTTATGGTATGATCATTTGATGGTAATTTCGTCGGGGAACAAAGGTCATCCCGGATCCTGTACCACTGACAAGGAGATTTTAGTTAAAAATCACATAACACCAGGTTATAGTCCAACAGGTTTAATTGGAAGCACACTAGTTTCCAATTAAACCGGTGGACTATAACCTGGTGTTGTGTGATTTTTAACTTTGTACACACCAGTCCAACGCTGGCATCTCTAAATCAAGGAGATTTTAGATTATTATTAGGTGAAACTTCCAATTCCTTTCAGTTATAAAACTCTATTCTAAACTACGCTTTTAAAATGAGAGGATATGGAAAAAAATTGCAGAGAGCAGCTGATACCTTTATTTAGCATTTTACCATAAACATACGCCCAAAAAAGAGAAACTTTGCATGTGAAATCTTCATTTCAAAACAGAGGTTGCTTCGAAGCATCATGTATTGGCTTGTGTAATAGGAGTAATTTTCTACAATTGAGAGTCAACCAGAAATAAACCCAAAGTTAGACACATTCTTTTATATAAATTTTCTATGAACGATGAAAACTGCAAATGATGGAGCATTAATTTCCAACTTTCAGGTCATTTGTGAATCTATCTTCCAATAACAAATGTACTTGATGGCATTATATATCAGGCATAGACTGGGAAGTACATCTCAAATGTACTGTGCAGGTTCCACTCCACTCAAACAAAAGGTTCGAGACTCACAATTAGTGTCATCTAAGAGATCAGACAACAATTTCACCCTTAGTTATTATACAGCATTAATTGAATTTAGAGTCAAAGCCTAACGAATAAAGATGCAAAAGATTTTGCTGTATGTGGTTATAGAAATCCCATATTTAAAACATAATGGCACAAGAGAGCAAAACATGAAACTTAATTTTTCATAATCAAAACCACAATCCTCCATTTAAATTTTCCAAAGTTATGAAAAATAACCCACACGTAAAGGCATGTAACATTGTCCAGATGATAAACCTGATTTGCGAGCAGAATAACTGCATGATGCATGACCTTCCCATATTTCGATCATTTTTGTAACATTTTATGATGAGTTTCTCTTCACAATTTTCTGGCATGATCATCTCAAATGTACCTCATTAACTGTGTACCAAGCCCCTGTCATGCCCCTGTATATTCAATATCATCCAAATTCTTCCACTCGCTTTTGGCGGAGGTATTCAGGATTGTCAGGGCGTCAAGAGATCACTAAGTGCCAGTGCCACCTTTAATGGCCATTGAGCGCCAGAATAAGTCCTGGCAGTCTGGAGCTGCCCTGTATATTTCATGAAATTCACCCTTGGCTCTGCGGAACATAGCTGAGAGTGTGGTGCTGGAAAAGCACAATTCAGGCAGCATCTGAGGAGCAGGAAAAATAGATGTTTTGGGCAAGAACTCTTCATCAGCAATGAGGCTCGTGAGCCTAGGGGGGTAACGAGATAAATGGAAGGGGGTGGGGCTGCGGAGAAGGTAGCTGAGAGTGCAGTAGGTGGATGGAGGTGGGGGTAATGGTGATAGGTCAGAGAGGAGGGTGGAGAGGATAGGAGGGAAGGAAGATGGACAGGTGGGACAGGTCATGAGGGCGGTGCCGAGTTGAAAGGTTGGAACTGAGATAAGGTGGAGGAAAGGGAAATGAGGAAACTAGTGAAGTCCACATTGATGCTGCATGGATAGAGGATCCCAAGATGTAAGATGAGGTGTTCTTCCTCCTGGCATCGGGTGTGGTGTTGGAGGAGGCCTAACACCTGCACCCAACACCATTACCCCCACCTCCATCCACCTATTGCACTCTCAGCTACCTTCCCCCCAGCCCCACCCTCCTCCCATTTATCTCTCTAACCACACACCTCCTCCACCCTCTCAACCAGGCTCACAAATCTCATTGCAGCACCACACTCTCGATTCTGATCTCCAGCACCTGCAGTTCTTCCTTTCTGTGCGGAATATAGACCCGGTCTCCTTCAAGGACAATGTTTTCATCCCCATGTCAGTCTTTGCTGCACTCCCTTAAAGGCAAGTGTATTGTTTCTTGGATAAGGAGACCAAAACCATGTTTAATTCTCCAGCTGCCATCTCACCACAAAATTATGGAAGGACATCTTACTCATAGAAATCATAAAAAATGTATGACATGGAAGGAATCTATTCAGTCTTTCAGGTATGTGCCTCTTAATGAAGAGCTACCTGTTTGATCCCACATCCCAAATTAGCCCCCAGGTAACAGCTCCTCAGGAAGACATTCAAGCACCTTTTTAAATGTGGAGAGAATTTCTACCTCTACCACTCTTTTAGGATGTGAGTTCTGGGATATTGCCACCCACTGGTGAAAATATATGTTTTCATTTCCTTTTACCAATTTCTTTAAATTTATGCCTCTGATTTCTGCTTGTGGAGAGGCATTGTTCCCATTTACTCTATATAAGTCACTCATAATTTATACACTGCAATTAGGTCACCCCTCAGCCTCCTCTATTACAGAGAAAACAACACAAGCCAATTCAATCTTCCCTCCAAGCTAAAATGTTCCAGTCTTGGCAACATGCTTATATAAACCCTTTGCACACCCTCTGGTGTAATCTGAACTTCCCTCTAAGTTATGACCAGAACTTTACACAGCGTTCACAAAATCCCAGACTAAAATCCCAACTCTTCTATTCTATGCCTTGGCTGATCGCAATCATGACCCCTCCTCAGTCTTCTCTACTCCAAGGAAAACAACCATATGCCTTGAAACCACTTTATTGTCCTGCTTTATTTAATGATCTGTGGACTATACTCCAAAGATCCCCTGTTCCTCCACATTATTCAGTATTCTCCTATTTATTGCATATTCCCTTCCATTGTTGCAGCACACAAGGGGACCCGGGTTCGATTCCAGCTTCGTGTGGCTGTCTGTGTGGAGTTTGTACATTCTCCCCACATCTGTGTGGGTTTCCTCCAGCTGCTCCGGTTTCCTCCCAAAGTCCAAAGATGTGCAAGTTAGGTGAATCGGCCATGCTAAATTGCCCATAGTGTTCAGGGATGTGTAGGTTAGGTGCATTAGTCAGGGGTAAATGCAGAGTAATAGGGTAAGGGGATGGGTCTGGGTGGTTACTCTTCAAAGGGTTGGGGAGTGTTGACTTGTTGAGCATAATGGCCTGTTTCCACACTGTGGGGATTCTATGAAAAAAAACGAAGTACTTCACACCTCTCTGAATTTAATTGTTTTCTACTTTTATGCCCAATTGCGCAGACAATCTACATTCTGCTGTGGTTTTAAAATTTCCCACTCATTGTCAGCCACACGAACAATTTGTATCATAGGTTAACATCCTCCATCTAAACATATAGGCTACTTTTTGGGACCCTAATAGATCCTACCCATGCTTTTGTCCTTTATGCACTTAAGAAACCTCCACAGAAATCAGTCCACTTAAGTTTTAAAAGTTTTGAAAAGTCTCGGGTTTTGTCCAGTATTTTATGATGTGTAGGTGCCAGCGTGACACCTGATTAAGGAGCAGCGCTCCAAAAGCTTGTGATTTCGAATAAACCGTTGGACTATAACTTGGCGTCATGTGATTTCTGACTGTCTAGTATTTTAGATATTGAGGATTTTTGCTCGATTCTACAGCCTTCCCATAACCAACAATCAGATCTAAGCTCTGCAGTCTTGCCACATGCAGTCATGTTAGTGGTGGACACTTAAATAATTCAATGGAGCAGAAAGCTCCACAAATATCCCCATCCACAATGATGGTGGAGCCCAGCTCATCAGCATAGAAGAGAAGCCTGAGGCATTCTCAACAATCTTCAGCCAGGAGTGCCGAACGGATGATCCATCTTGGCCTCCTCCAGTGGTCCCCATGATCACAAAAACCAGTTTACAGCCAATTCAATTCACTCCACGTGATATCAAGAAATGGTTGGAGACACTGGGTTGTGCAAAAGCCATGGGCCCTGAAAACATTCTGGCAATAGTACTGAAGACTTGTGCTCCAGAATCTGCCAGTCCTTTAGCCAAATTCTTTCAGTACATCAATTACAGCACTGGCATCTATTTAACAATATGGACAAATGCCCAGTTGTGCATAAAAAGCAGGGTAAATCCAACCTCATCAGTCTACTCTCAATCATCAGTAAAGTGATGGAAGGTGCCATTAACAGTGCTATCAAGCAGTACCTGCTCAACAATAACCTGCTCAGTGACGCTCAGTCTGAGTTCTGACAGGGCCACTAAGCTCTTGACCTCGTTACAGCCTTGGTTCAAATGTGGACAAAAGAGCAAAATTCCAGAGGTGAGATGAGAGTGACAGCGATTAAGGTCAATGCTGCATTCAACCAAGTGTGGCATCAAGGAGTCCTCGCGAAATTGAAATCAATGGGTATCGGGGGCAAACTCTCTAGCACTTGGAGTCATGTCTGGCACGTAGGAAGATGGTTGTGTTTGTTGGAGGTCAGGCATCTCAGCTCCAGAACATCTCTGCACGAGTTCCTCAGGATAGTGTCCTAGGCCCAACCACCTTCAGCTGCTTCATCAATAATGCTCCCTCCATCATAAGGCCTGAAATGAGGATTCCTGAAGAAGGGCTTATGCCCGAAACATCGATTCTCCTGCTCTTTGGATGCTGCCTGACTTCCTGCGCTTTTCCAGCAACACATCTTTCAGCTCTGAAATGAGGATGCTCGCTGACGTTTGCACCATGTTCAGCAACATTCACAACATCTCAGATACTTAAGCAGTCTTTGTTCATTGCAACAATACCTGGACAATATCCAGACTTGGGCTGACAAGTGGCAAGCAACATTAGTGCTACACAAATGCCAGATGATGATCATCTTGAATAAGAAACAATCTAACCATTGCCCCTTGACATTCAATGGTGTTAAAATCACTGAATCCTCCACTATGAATATTCTGGGGATTGCCACTGACCAGAAACTCAGCTGGACTAGCCATATTAATACAGTAGCTGCAAGAGAATGTCAGAGGCTCGGAGCACTGTAGCGAGTAACTGACTTCCTGACTTCCCAAAGTCTGTCCACCATCTATAAGGCTCAAGTCAAGAGTGCAATGGAATACTCTCCCTTTGCCTGGCTTAATGCAGTTTCAACAAGAGCCAAGAACCTTGACACTATCCAGGACAAGGCAGCCTGCTTAACTGGCACCACATCGACAAACATTCATTCCCTCCATCATTGATGTTCAGTAGCAACAATGTGTACCATCTACAAGATGCACTGAGAAACTCATCAAAATTGTTAGATAGCATCTTCTAAACCCATGACGTCATCCATCTAGAATGACAAGACAGCAGTTACATGAGGTACATATACCACGCCCTGCAAATTACCCTCCAAGACACTCACCATCCTGACTTAGAAATATATTGTCGTTCCTTCCGTGCTTTGGGGGTAAAAATAAGCAATTCCCTTCTTAAGGGTATTGTGGGTCAACCTACAACTACAGTGGTTCAAGAAGAGAGCTCACTATCAGGGGTGGCAAGGTGACTCAGTGAGTTAGCACTGCTGCCTTACAGCGCCAGTGACTTGCGTTCGATTCCAGCCTCGGGCGACTGTCTGTGTGGAGTTTGCACATTCTCCCCGTGTCTGCGTGGGTTTCCTCCAGGTGCTCCAGTTTCCTCCCACAATCCAAAGATTTGCAGGTGAGTTGAATTGGCCATACTAAATTGCCCATAGTGTTAGGTGCAATAGTAAGGGGTAAATATAGGGTAGCAGAATGGGTCTGGGTTGATTACTCCTCGGAGTGTCGGTGTGGACTTGTTGGGGTGAAGAGCCTGTTTCCATACTGTAGGGAATCTAATCTAATCACCTTCTCAAGCACAACCAGGGAAGGGCAATAAATGCTGGCCCAGCCGGTGATATTCCCATCCCAATTATGAATTAAATGAAAAACCATATATGTAATATCACTCATTGTTCTTCCACTGATGCTATTCTATGCTGTCAGTATTCTTCCATTAAGCAAAATCTATGCTTCTACCCCGCTTGTCCAGTTTTGTTGTGCATGCCACAAACTTGTCAATAAAATGAAGTTTAAGAATGCTATGTTCTCTGTTAATATTAAAGTAATCAAAATCGCCCACTACTACTGCAGTATTATATTTGCATTAGTCAAACATTTACTGATAAATTTGCTCCTTACCTCCTTCATAAATTATCTGTAGTGTAACTGCCCCTTTTTTGTTCCTTAGCTAAACGCATATAGCTTCAACTATATCATCCTTTCTCATGGGCTGTAATGGTTTCTCTAATCAATACTAGCCTCTCAGCATTTTTATTTCGTTCTCTACCTCTTCTGAAAACCCTGTAACTTGAAATGTTGATCTGCAATTTCTGTTCCTTTTTAAACCATGTTCCAATAACAGCAAAATGTCATACTTTCACAAATCAAGCTGTGGTCTCAACACATCTGCCTTATTCGTTATACTCCTTGTACTTAGACATATCTCATTAAGCGCCAGCAGACTCATTATTTTTTGTCTATTTTCCAATCTCTGTGTGGTCTGCCTTCCAAACGTTCCTGTTAATTCTACTCTAATCCCATTGCAATAAAGAGAAAGTGAGGACTGCAGATGTTGGAGTGTCAGAGTCAAAAGGTGTGTTGCTGGAAATGCACAACCGGTCAGTCAGCAGCCAAGGAGCAGGCGAGTCGACATTTCAGGCGTAAGCCCTTCATCAGACATGTGGGGTGGGAAGGGGGCTGGGAGATAAATAGGATGGTGGGGGTGGGGCTGGAGGGGAGACAGCTGAGAAGGTGATAGGTGGTGATTGTGATTGGTCAGTGGGGTGGAATGGATGGGTGGGAAGGAAGATGAGGTGTTGCTCTCAATGTGATCTCCTCTATATCGGGGAGATACAATACCAACTTGAGGAGTGGTTCAGGGAACACTTCTGGGACACATGCACCCAGCCTGTGTCTGACCACTTCAACTCTCCCTCCCACTCCACCAAGGACATGCAAGGCCTCATATTCCAGTTTCAATCACATGGTATCAACATCAAATTCACTAGTTTCTATATCTCCCCTCCCCCACCTCATTCCGGAACCAAACCTTCCTCCCCAACCTACCACATTCCTGATGAAGGGGTTATGTCTGAAATGTTGACTCTCCTGCTCTTCGGATGCTGCCTGACTTGCTGTGCTTTATCCAGTGCCACATTTTATGACCCATTGCAATTAAGGCTTACATAAAGTTTGCCTTCCTAATTACTTTCCATACCTCCATGTTAGCTTTCTGTGATTTATGATAAAATATTTGATTTAATTTATTGTCACATGCACTTATTACAAATACAGTGAAAGGTGTTGTTTAGTGTCACCACTCTCCGGCACCATCTTAAAACAAAGAAAATAAACCAAAACTCAGAATATGGTGTGTTATGAAGTTGAAGGAGTGTACTGTGCCTTTAAGAGAGAGAGAGAAAGCGGTTTTACACTGAGAGCTTGCAGGCACCTTTCAAGTGACTGACTAGCAGTCTTAGAGTGTACTACAAAATTGAAAATATGTAACATTTGGCTGTGAAACAAATACCTCAGTTTTGTTTGCTATTTTGACAACCATTTGAATTGAACCAATCATTTTAAATTATGCCCCAGGATACTAAAAGCCGATCACTTTTGGATATATTGTTTTGCCAACATTGAACTAATGAAACAGTCCGAAGCTGAGGATGTAAAGAAGCAGACATTTTGACAGTTAGAGAGTGAGATCAACAGGGTAACTGTCAACAAAATGCTTTCTATCAAAGGTACCTTTCTCATATGAAACATCTTTGCAGCAAAGGACCGAAGATGACCCAGGGAGTTCTTCAGCCAGAGGGAGACAGACACCGATGACAGCCACTGTGTGGTTTTTTAAATTAAGGTGATGTAACTTTAATGTGGGCTTTTGTTGAAACAGTATATTATTGTAGAGTTGGAGGCAGATAATAAACATTTAAGAGTTGTAAAACATTGTTGTTTAATGTTCATTTTTAGAATTAAGGAATAAATTGATACTTTTTCTTCAAATGGTGAAAGTTGGGAGTTCTCTGTCACTCACGTTTTAACAGATTACAGGGCGAGGTGAGCTTTTCTGGGTGTTTGTCTTAATTAGCAGAAAAGTTCACCATCGTATCACAATAGGAGCCAGAAAAATAAAACAGTTAAGTTCACCTTCTAATCTTATCTCAATAAAGTGTCTTTGGAACAGCTCACCCTTCTAGCTCAGACATTGGCCTGAATCCTGTGCTCTGCCACCTGATGCCTCGTGTCCCTACTTCTAAACAGATGTCACTGTTGTAACCGTACTTTGCCACACTGTTGCTGCTGCTGATACAGAGAATGGTGCCATCTTGCCTCTACCAGTGCTGTCACTGCCATGAGTTCATGGTGGGCTGACCTCACCAACGCAGTTGCTGCCAGTGCTGCACGTCCCTGCACTGTGACCAAGCTTGCTGCCGTCACTGCCTCCACCGTGAGGCACCTGGGCCTAGCAGTGAACATGGAGCCTTGGCTCAGTCTGTGAGATTGGGCCGGAGGATTAAGCTGGAGACATGCTCCTTGTTCGCTTGGAGATCTCAAGCTGGAGAGGAGCTGCGTCCACCTCGTTCTGGCATTGCTGCCATCACCACTGAACTCCTTCTTCTTCGTCAGTTACTTGGCCTTGCCACTCCTCAGGCATGTGCCGCCATCTTTGTCTGCCATTCCAAACAGGGCCCACTCTCGCCAATGCTGTTTCAAAGGCCGATAACATCTAGATCCTGATTAATCATGTGTCAACATCAGATCTTGACATAATCTTATTTGCAGAGCATTCACTTACAATGTCCTCAACCTTTGCAAACACTGGCAGTGGCCACTCATATTTAGATCTTTATGAATCGAGTGACTCTGTCAGATCTTGTTATCATATCCGTTTTTGATGATTCTGTCTGCAAAACCTTCTCCTTTGATGTTTAAATTTTAGACACAGCTCTAATGCATATGTGCAGTGGCCCCCCTTTTACTCCCCCTGAATACCAATTTTCTCCAGTCTCTCATCTTTTAAAAAATATTTGGTACTTCTATTTTTCCTCCAATATGGAACACTTCCCAATTCTTCACATGATATTTCACCTTGCTCAGCAACTGTTGTTGTAAGACGGTCATCAAATGATAAGGATTTCACTGTATATTTATCAAAGAGGATGTTGCAGGATAAGCTAACTGTGAACAAGGCAAAGCAGAGTTGATATGAAATATTTATAGGTTGTATAAAATGAGTAAAACAGGAGAAAAGATGCACTGGTCAATATTTCTATTCTGCAATAGTCGTGCATCTTTCAGTAGGTGGCTGGTTAGCTATTGCTGCTACAGCTGAAGGTCTACAGAATCATGTTCAGCAAATGTGTTTCAGCAGTTGGTGCTTTAGAATCATGTCAAGAAGAGTGAATGACAAAGAATAAATTAACAATGATCAAATGGAAAGCCAATTTTAAAATGGCTGATAAAACAAGATAAAGCTCTCACCAAGTGGAGATTCCACTTGTTAGTGACACAAGCCAGCATGTAAGTGCTACAAGCATCTGACAGATAATTCTGTTTCAAATTAGAAATTTACTCAGTCTCATTGTTTGAAAACCATGCTTTTTTTTTTCTATTGAGTCTATAATGCGTAAAAAATACTAAGAATGAAGTACATGCAAGTCGTGACTAATAAGGATGATTATTAAACGATATTTTAATTACAACAAAGGTTCAAATGTTGATTGCCTGAAATTAGAGAGGAATGATACAGTCAGTTCACTATCATGGATGACATTATTGTGGAGTTATGGTAAGTTTGTATTTTATAGATAGGTCATATGTCTGATTTTCTAAATGGTTTCTATGGACACATTCATTGTATTCCAGCAATTGTTCTGAAATCTGCTCATTTATATGAGACAAAGAGAGAAAGTTTCAAGATGGGAGATGTCAGAATAAAATTTAATGTCTGCACAAATCCAAATCTTTATTCATAGGTTGTTTTATGCTTTATCAATGTCACAGATGAAAAAAAGAGCCATTGAATTTAACAATAATGTCACTTTTTAAAAAAAAATCTCATTGTTTGAATTCTCAACATGAAGTGACACTGAGCCATATCAAAGAACATTGGAAGATTTCATATTTCTCCTAAATCAACCAATCTTGGCAACAGGATTATGATGGACTCCAGAATCTTTATTGAATGTGAGGACTGCAGATGCTGGAGATCAGAGTCAAAAAGTGTGGTACTGGAAATATAGTTAGAAAGACAATAAAAAAGATAATCTGCTATGTGAGGTTAGAAGTAAAAGGTGAAACAGAAAGGAGAGGACCCCAAAAGTTGACGTTCATTATCTGCAATATGGATTATTGATTTTTTGATTCTTTGGTTTCATTCATGATTTTGTTATCTCTAGATGTGACTGTTCTAATTTATCCTCCTAATTAGTCTCTGATATTGAACATTCTTAAGTCAAAGTCATCCAACACTTTGCTGCCTATGTCCTAACACACACCAAATCCGAATCCCAAATCCACCTTGTCCTCACTGACCTATACTGGCTCCAAGTCAAGTAATGGATTCATTTTAAAATTCTCTTCCTTGTTTACAAATCTGTTGAGCATCTTGCCCCTCCCTCACTCTAACCTCCACGAGAATCTCAAATCTCTGAGATTTTTAATTCATGTAATCTTCGCAAATTGAGCATTTCCAATTAAAGGTTTATTTCCTTCCAATTTTGGTGACTTCTGCATTCAGTTACTTCAGCCAAAAGCTCTGGAATTTCCTCCCTACAGCTCACTGTTTGTCTTCTATAATTCCTACTTCAGGGGATGCCTTAAAACCCACCTCTTTGATAAAGATTTTAAATATCAATCCCATTTTCACAAAATTCTGTCAAATCCAAAAGGAAGAGGAATGGTAGCATTTTCATTTCTTTGATTTGAGTTTTTGGGATGTGAATATCTCTAGCAAGGCTAGTCTTTCCCAATTGGCCTCAAACTGAGTGCCTTGCTAAACAATTTCAGAGATCTGGTGCCTGTGGGTCTGGAGTTACGTGCACAGACTGAATAAGGATGACAGATTTTGTCTCATGAAAGACGTGAGTGAACCAAGGGGTGTTTATCTTCATTGGGTGATTTTATGATGAAAAATGAAGAGTAGCAATTCATTCCATGTTTAGCAATTCAATTTAAATTCCCTTCAGTATATGCTGTTGGTTTTGAATACCTATTTTCCACATATTATTCCAGGTCTTCGGACCAATAATCCATTAACATTAACATTGCAACTATGCTAAAACAGATCAGATTGGGCTCTTCAAAGCTGTGAAGAAGAGTGCCTTTATTAGATCCTCCAAATTTACAAGAAAGGTGATCAAACATCAATGTTCTCTCCCAAGCCCAGCATTAGGAATCACTTACAATCGGGCACTGAGCAGGACATGCAGTTCACATGCCAGACACCTGACTCCAGTACTTGCAACTCTGTCATAGCATGGGTGTCCCAGGAGGACAGTAGAAATACTTCAAGCATGTTCTCAGAACATCACTGTTGAGATCAAGCCTCCCCACTGACTCATTGGAGGCCCTCGTTTGTAACCAACCAAAATTCAAAAGACTTATTCAGGAAGGCACCAAACACAGTGGGAAACCTTACTGGCATGTTCACAGCTGAAGGCCAAACATTCAAAAGAGTACACAAACGTCCAAACAACCATAGTAGTTGAGTCTTTAAGCACTGCCTTCCCATTGGGGAGCAGAGTTTGCAGATCAGAGGAACTGAGGACATAATGAAAATCAACTGGAAGCAGAGCCTAGCAGGGAAGACAGTAGAGCAACAATAGCAGAAGTTTCTGGTTGTAATTGAGGACACATCCCAGAGTTTTATCCCAAAGAAAAGAAGGATTATTGGGGGGGGGGGGGGGGTCGTGATTAGACAGCCATGGCTGACAAAGGAAGTCAGGAAAGGTATCAAAGCAAAAGAGGGAGCCTGTGAAGTATCCAAGAGCACTGCAAAATCAAAAGATTGGGAAGGCTACAAAAACAAACAGAGGATGACAAAGACAGAAATAAGGAAGGAGAGGATTAAATATGAAGGCAAGCTAGCCAGTAATATTAGAAATGATAGTAAAAGTTTCTTTCAATAAATAAGAAACAAATGAGAGGTAAAAGTAGACATTGGGCAACTTCAAATTGATGCTGGAAGGCTAGTGATGGGAGATAAGGAAATAGCTGAAGAACTTAATAAGTACTTTGCATCAATCTTCACAGTGGAAGAAATGAGAAATATCCCAACAATTCAGGAGAGTCAGGGAGCAGAGTTGAGTATGGTAACCATTAAAAGAGAAAGTGCTAGAAAAGCTAAAAGGTATAAAAAATGATAAATCTCCTGGCCCCAATGGGCTACAATCTAGAGTTCTGAGGGAGGTGCCTGAGGAAATAGCGGAAGTGTTGGTTGTGATGTTTCAAAAGTCACTGGAGTCAGGGAAAGTCCCAGATGATTAGAAAATCGCTGTTGTAACCCTCTTGTTCAAGAAAGGATAAAGATAAAAATGGAAAATTATAGGCCGATTAGCCTAAGCACGGTTGTTGGTAAGGATGAGATTTCTAAATTCTTACAAGTTCAGTGATGGATTAGAACAAGTCAGCATGGATTTAGTTAGGGGAGGTTGTGCCTGACAAACCTGTTGGAATTCTTTGAAGAATGAACAAGTAGGTTAGACCAGAGAAACCAGTGGATGTTATCCATCTAGACTTCAAAAGGCCTTTGATAAGGTGCCTCACGGGAAGCTGCTGAACAAGGTGAGGGCCCCTGGTGTTCGAGGTAAGCTACTGGCATGGATTGCGGATTGGCTGTCTGACAGAAAGCAGAGAGTTGAGATAAAGGGTTCTTTCTCGGAATGGTAGCTGTTGACAAGTGGTGTCCTGCAGGGTTCATTGTTGGGGCCGCAGCAATTCACTTTATACATTAATGATCTGGATGAAGGGACTTGGCGGCATTCTGGCAAAGTTTCCTGAAGATACAAAGTTAGGTAGACAGGCAAGTAGTACTGAGGAGGTGGGGACACTGCAGAAAGATTTAGACAGTTTAGGAGTGTGGTCCAAGAAATGGCTGATGAAATTCAACGTGAATAAATGCGAGGCCTTACACTTTGGAAAAAGAATACAAGCATGGACTATTTTCTAAATGGTGAGAAAATTCATAAAGCCAAAGTATAAAGGGATCTGGGAGTGCAACTCCAGGATTCTCTGAAGGTTAACTTGCAGGTTGAGTCCGTGATTAAGAAAACAAATGTAATGTTGTCATTTAACTCAAGAGGTTTGGAATATAAAAACAGTGATGTGCTTCTGAGACTTTATAGAGCTCTAGTTAGGCCCCAGTCAGAATACCATGTTCAATTTTGGGCCCCACACCTCAGGAAGGACATACTGGCACTGGAGCATGTCCAGCGGAGATTCACATGGATGATCCCTGGAATGGTAAGCCCTGGAATACAATGAACAGCTGAGGATCATGGGGATTGTAATCATTAGAGTTTAGAAGGTTGAGGGGAGATCTAGTAGGAACTTACAAGATAATGCATGGCTTAGAAAGTTTGGTTGCTGGGAAGTTGATTCCATTAGGTGGGGAGACTAGGACCCATGGGCAAGCCTTAGAATTAGAGGGGGTCAATTTAGAATGGAACTGAGGAGACATTTCTTCAGCCAGAGAGTGGTGGGCCTGTGGAATTCATTGCCACGGAGTGCAGTGGAGGCTGGGACATTAAATGTCTTCAAGGCAGAGATTGATAAATTCTTGATCTCACAAGGAATTAAGGTCTACAGGGAGAATGCAGGTAAGTGGAATTGAAATGCCCATCAGCCATTATTAAATGGTGGAGTGGACTCAATGGGCTGAATGGCCTTACTTTCACTCCTATGTCTTATGGTCTTATCACGCACTAGATTTATCCAGTGATCTGGATTGGAAATATATCATTCTTAATCTTAGGCCATTCTTTGTGGGCGGCACGGTGGCACAGTGGTTAGCACTGCGGCCTCACAGCACCAGAGACCCGGGTTCAATTCCCGCCTCAGGCGACTCTCTGTGTGGAGTTTGCACATTCTCCCCGTGTCTGCGTGGGTTTCCTCCGGGGCTCCGGTTTCCTCCCACAATCCAAAAATGTGCAGGTCAGGTGAATTGGCCATGCTCAATTGTCCGTAGTGTTGGGTGAAGAGGTAAATGTAGGAGAATGGGTCTGGATGGTATGCGTTTCGGCGGGTCGGTGTGGACTTGTTGGGCCGAAGGGCCTGTTTCCACACTGTAAGTAATCTAATCTAATCTTAATCGTAATGGACTGAAATAGTGATTCAAGACCCACAGTATGCACTGAAGAGCATTTTAAGTTATTATTCAATGTGGAATGAATTACTATGTTTTAATAATCATCATGAAACCACCCAATTATCATTCAAACTATTTGCTCTTTTATGGGAGAAAGTCTGGCATCCCTACTCAGTCTGTGCATGTGACTCCAGACCCATAGGCACCCAGGTCTCTGAAATTGTTTCACAAGGAACGAGTTCAAGGGCAATTGGGAAAGGCCAGCCTTACCAGAGATGTTCATATCCCAAAAAAAACAAATGGATGTTTTAGCCTTACACATTACCTGCTATTCTATTATCATTTTGTTTTGTTAAATGCTAACATAATTACCTTCCGACTAACAACAAAATGGAAGTCGATGACAAATTTACAGCTGAAGGTGTAAGAAGTTCTGAATCTTTGTACTTTTGCAAAATAATTTCTATTGTGTTATGTCTCAGAACTAGTGCACAGCATATCTTTAAGGAACATGCTCATAATATCATCACTGCAGGTCAGGCAAGTGACCTGAGGCCTTAAACATCTCCATCTTCATTCTAATTGAGGCCACTTGAAGTATGACGTGTTGACATAGAACTATGCGCCTACCTGTAAAAGAATGGCTTAGTATTAGCTCAGATACTGGCGTGTCTATGATCCTATTATATTAGATGTGCTACGAGCTGAAAATAAATCTATTGATCTTTTTCAGCACTACAATACGTACTTCTACCTCTGGAGCTAATATAGTATTGCTTTATCAGATACAAATACCCTGTTGAACATTAACGTTGACAATACGATTGTCAATCACAGTAATAGAGCAATCATTAAGAGTTAATCAGTAGATCTAAATTCGGTTCCACTGAATCTTTTTGTTGCATTTTTGAACGTATTTTTGCAATTCATCATAAAGTAAATTTATTCTTTTAAATGTTGTTTTACGACTTAAAGAAATTCCCTACACAAATGTGTTATCTATGTTTTCAACCATCAATGATAATGGATAAAAGAATTGCATGCGCATTGCCATAATGTACAGATCTTTGTAAGTGATCAATGATCACTTCATACAATATAGCCTCAAAGGTATAAGCTCTGTTAAATTCTTATCAAAAAGCTTTAATACAATTGAAGAACATTCTGTAAGAATGCAGCTTCCCCTGTTGCAGCAGGAAATGGAACTTGAGACACACTCAGTGGTTCCCAGTTCCCAGCGTGACCCTTTGGGATGCAAATTATCAAGAGCTCACAGCTCATCCCTACTGTCTAATATAGTTATTCATGAATACTTAAAGGCACAAGTTGAAATTGTCTTTCACAGTGACAGTCCAGAGTATGTTTAAAATTAATGTTACTTTCTTGCCTTTGTTGTCAAGGCTTCCAGGTGTGTGAACAAACTATCATCTTGAGAGCATATCACTTTGATCTTTGTACATATTGAGTGCAAACAGGAGATTGCAGCTTGTTAATTTCTAGACCATTCCGTAAGTGAACCTTCATGCTTTTTTTTCAAACATAGTACTATTTATTAAGGGAACAGTAAACACCATGTTTGCAGTTACACCTGTGATCTGTGCAAAACTGAAGACTTGTTTTGTTAGGTTAAATCTCCTAAGATGTGCAGGTTAGGTGAATTCACCGCGCTAAATTGACCATAGGGATGTATAGGTTAGGTGCATAAGTCAGGGATAAATATAGAATAATAGGGTGTGGGAATTGGTGTGGATGGGATACTCTTCAGAGGGAGGACTTGTTGGACTGAAGGGCCTGTTTCCACATTGTAAGGGCTCTATATATTCAAAGTTTGTGTGAAGATTTGTAGCTCGGGTGCTCGTTGTTGTGGTTCTGTTCGGGATGGGATACTCTTCAGAGGGAGGACTTGTTGGACTGAAGGGCCTGTTTCCACATTGTAAGGGCTCTATATATTCAAAGTTTGTGTGAAGATTTGTAGCTCGGGTGCTCGTTGTTGTGGTTCTGTTCGCTGAGCTGGAAGTTTTTGTTGCAAACGTTTCGTCCCCTGGCTAGGCGACATCATCAGTGCTTGGGAGCCTCCTGCGAAGCCTAGCCAGAGAAACAATAGCCAACCTACTGGACATACAGAACAGAAAACAGGACGCTGAACCTATCAACAAAGACGGCATACTTAAACTACTGGACTTGTGCCTCACAACACACTTCACATTCAACAACCAGATATACGAACAAATCAACGGAACACCCATGGGAACACCAATCTCGGGACCCATAGCAGAGGCAGTTATGCAAAGGTTAGAACAAACAGCCCTACCACAAATTCAACCCAAACTCTGGGGCAGATATGTCGATGACACGTTTGTAATCATTAAAAACACGGAAATAGAAAAAACACACCAGATCATCAACGCCACA